>NW_024349799.1:18325707-18442604 GCF_902729225.1 Pteropus medius | reverse complement strand
ACACACACACACACACACACACACACACACATACAAAGAATGCTACTCAGCTGTAAAAGAAAATGAAATCTTGCCATCTGTAACAATATGGATGGACCTAGAGGATATTGTGCTGAGTGGAGTAAGTCAGACAGAGAAAGACAAGTGCCATATGATTTCACTTACATGTGGAATATAAAGGACAAAAATAAACAAAACAGAAACAAACTCATAAATGCAGAGAACAAACTCCAGATGGGAGAGGTTGGAGGTGGGTAAAAGAGAAGGGATTAAGAAGTACAAATTGGTGGTTACAAAATAGTCATGGGGATGTGAAGTACAGCATAGGGAATATAGTCAATAAAATTATAATAACTGCATATGGTGTCAGATGGGTACTAGATTTATTGGGGTGATCACTTTGTAAGTTACATAAATGTCTAATCACTATGTTGTACACCTGAAACTAATATAATGTTGTATGTCAACTGTAATTATAAAAAAAAGATTAAAAATACCCAGTAGGAGAATACACAAAATATGTAAGTGTATTCTCCTACTGGGTATTTTTAATCTTTTAAGAAAAATAAGACAAGACAGAAAGAAAAAAAACAACAAATGTGGAAAAAACAAAGTCATTTGGCAGGAACAAGTTCAAGCAAACATAACAATGTGTTAAATTGACTTATTAGAAGACAGAGACTCTCAGATTCAGTAAAAAACCCAAATCCAGATATATGTTGCTTACATGAGAAATTCTTAAAATTACAAAGGAATATTGAAAATAAAGAGATGAAAAATATAAATAAATATTAGCAAATAAATCTGGAATAGTGATATTAATATCAAGCAGAATGGAATTTAATGTGAAAAGCATTATAAAGGGCAAATTAAAGCACTGTTTATAGATATAAGGAATAATCCATCAAGGAATGATCATAATTATGAACCATTTTGTGCCAGCAACATAGATTTGAAATATTAAAGCAAAACCAGATAGGATTACAAAGAGAAATGCACAAAGCCATAATCATATATAAAGCTAAAACAGAAATGCAAGGAAAAATTGACAAAGTCTCATACTTTACTCATAAATTGATACAGCAGATAAAAAATGGTTAATAAAATAGAGAATTAGAATAGAAAAATAAAAAGTTTGATTCTGTTAGTTTTGTGTCTAACAGAGAATATAGTTTTTTGAAAAAATTATATTACTTGTAATTATATTTATATTAAAAAATCAAGCCAAGTTGGGCCACAAAGGAAATCTCAATTAATTCTAAAAGGCAGAAACAGGCCATTTCCATATAGGCCAATTCAAACACGCTATTTTCATATGCAAAATGTAATGGAATTAGATATTAACAACAAAACTATAACTGAAGACTTACTATTACAAAACTATAACTGAAACTTTTAGAAAACCACATGCACATTTTGAAGTATTCTTAGGTTAAAGAAGAAATCAGAATGGAAATTAAGATCTCTTTATATATCAATAAAAAGAATATCACAAAGCAAAATTGGTGATTTAGAGACAAAAGGGAATTCTTAAGAAAATTTTTAGCCATAAATATTTTTATAAGAATAAAAGAGAAGTTAAATTAATCTTTCAGCCCAAGAAGCTTGACAAACTACAAATACAAAATTAAACTTGATTTGTTACTTAAAGAATCGCCTCAAACTAGATATAGTAGAAAACTTCCTTCATTTGATAAAAGATATTTATAAGAGACCTACAAAATATCACACTCGATGTTTCCAATAGTCAGGAACAGGATGCAGATGCTGCCTCTGACCTCTACTACCCAATGTTGTACCTGAGTCTTCTGAGTGGCCTGCTATCTAGGTTGTCTATCAGGATCATGTGGGAGTCTTAAAGTAATACCAGTGTCTGGACTGCAACCCAGTTCACCTGAGTCAAAATTTCTGGTGGTAGGGTCCAGGTCCATATCCATTGGAAGTCCATATCCATATCCATATCCATATCCATATCCATATCCATATCCATATCCATATCCATATCCATATCCATATCTATACACAGTTCTGGAAGTATAGTCACCAAACTAAAAATAGCAGTACCTTTGGGGAAAGGGCTTGGAATTATGAGTCGTAGTCAAGAGAAGATTGCTTTACTTTATCTGTAATGATTGAAATTTGAATTTGTACATTGATCATTATTTTTATTTACTGGCATAATAAAGAAGATATAAAAAGAATGTAAGACAGTACCAAGGTCTTGTTGAAGCTGAAGCTACAGACCAGTGAATGCCATTAGGCTTGTCTTGGCTTCTGGAGTCAGAGGCAGTAGACCTGGTTTCCAGTTTTACCAATAAGCAGCCACTTGTGCTCTCTGAGACTCTCCCTTCACATCTGCAAAGAGAGTTGGATGGTGATACTCACTAATGACTTGTTGAGCTCATACAAGAGACAATTCATGGACAAATGCTTTGTAAATTCTGTTGATGGATGCAAATTATGATATATAATCATGTCTATTTCTGTTGCATTGTGTAATTTATTATACAATTGTATTACAATGTACTGCTATGCAATTCTATTATAATGTGTAACACTTTGTAGTGAAAGCTGAAGTAGAAGATACAGAAATATTAACTAATTTAATGTATGTGAAAGTGTCAAGTGAAGTGCTTGAGCTCACACTCAAAATGACAAAGTTGAGTTTCAAACACAGGTCATCTGACTAAGCCCAGGACTTTTTCCATGCAACTTCGTAAAAATTTCACCTAGCCCACCTCCTTTTTGGTCTCATCATTATAGTATACATGTTCATTGACTTAGTTTTCTTTTTCTTTAGATCCTATTTACCTTTATCACCTATGCCATTATTTCAACTGGAATTTCTTTGATTTCCAGTAAATTGTCCTTTATTTAGTATAACACCAAGCTATTGATTAATTGAATTGGACCTAGGACAAACCCAGCTCTTTTGAAAAAGAAGGGTAGAATAGTTAGTTATTTTACAGAGTTGTCATAGTATCCAGGGAAAATATGAACATTTACTTTAAAAAATTTAATAAATCCTTTGTGTTGAACATAATTATCAATATTATTATTATGAAGTTGATATTTAAAAAATATCTGAAAATTATATGGAGTCTGTCAGCTTCTAGGATCTATCTTGAAAGAAAGGTAGAGATCAGAGTCTGTGGCTGGTGGGTAGAAACTGGTGCACATGATAAGTATAAATTCTTGGGAACCATGAAAGAGCTTAAAATAGGCTTAGTCACCAAATGTTCAAATGCATGAACTAAGCCTTGTGCACAGAGAATTAAGCCATGTGCCTGGCAACAAAGAGCTTCCATGTTGAAAATTTATTAATCAATATTTATTCAACTTTAAAAATTGCTATTGTTTCACTCTTAGTATTCACAACAGAGCAAACCAGTAAATTAAATACATCTTCAATTATTCAGGCTGCTCCCACAGAATTATTACACCTAAATAGTGTATTTTAATGAACTACTTAATTTCTACACAATCAAGAGAGTGTCTATGCTGCATCTTCCTCCCAGGAGTCTGAGACAGTCTCTCAGGCACTGCAGGTGACATATGGTTTCAAATGTCATCCTCAAAACCCCCTCCTGTGACCGTCCTCCTTTTCTACTAAGCCAGCCTCAACAATACTCTACTTACTTACTGTGTAAAGTTCTAAGAGGTGAGTGGGAGCAGGGAAGGGGCATTGCTACTGATTACTAAATTGGACGATCTTTATTTAGGAGAGAATAAAGTCTGGAAATACTGCAGAATAGGGAAGGAACAACAGATTCACATCCCACCTCTCCCTAGGGATTAAAATTCTTAGACCCTGAGACCAGGAGTGGGAAGAAAGTAAGAAGGAAAAAATGACACAGTTCAAAGTCAGCACACTTTCATTGCTCACCTTTCTGTCCCAGGTACTAGGCAAATTCATGTCACACTGGACAGAAAGTATCCTTCTTCTGCTTGGTTCACATTCCATACATCCTAGGTGTCCCTCTCCCCTCACCCCCCATCACTCTACTAAAGTGACTCATTCTCAGAAGCCAGAGCTGCAAAACCCTGAAACCTCCTTCATTCTTTCTCTCAGGATTTCACACAGGTAGGGAGGTTCTCCCAGTCAGGCCAAGAGCGAGGCAATAATCTTAGCTCAGACTTTTGCCCATCTTTTGTTAGGGCCAAACCATACAACTGTTGTTAGCCAGGGTTATAGTTAAGATATCTTATTATTTCCCTCACAATACTTATCAACTTCCAATATACTATTTATTTAATTAATTTTGTTTATTGTTTGTCTCTTTCCTACTAGAATATAAGCTCCGTAGGGCCAATATTGGATTGTTTTGTTCACTAATGAATCCTTAGTACCTGTCTCTTAAAATATGTTGGATAAATGGAATTAATTACTGAATACCTACCTATATTCATTTATCACTGCACGTACTCACCACTCAGACATCCTTCCTCTTCTAAACCACATTGAATTAGCCAGGACAGGTTAGGTCACATTGCAGAAAAATGAACTCTGAAATCTCAGTGGTTTAATACAACTAAGATTAATTTCTTATTCATGCTACACTTCCATCCTTGGTTAGCAGGGGGTGGGGTCAAATTAACATTGTCACTCAGAGACTCAAATTGATGAAGTTCTGCCATCTGGAATGTTGCTGGTCACTGTGGCATCAAGAAACTAGAGAGTCATACTCTGGCTCTCCTATGCCTTAGCCTGGAATAGGCATAGGTCACTTCTGTCCACAGCCTATTGAAGAGTCCCATGGGTCCTGCCTAACTGCAAAAAGTGGCTAGAAGGTGGGGAGAGTAGGTGGAATATTAAGGGAGCATTGCTGTCTTTGCCATGCAAGCCTATTAACACTCACTCATATATACTCATATCCATTCACATCCATTCATGCCCACTGATACTCATTCTTACTCGGAGTTGTTCCTACTCAGTAATAATATCTCTTGTTTGCCCAGGCCCCACCACCATATATCTCTGTGCAATGCCTAACTCCTGCTTCACCTGTTCTCATCTACCATACCCACTGTACTCATCGTGTCTATTCATAGCCAACCATATCAAACTGCTCAGACTCCATTCTTCATGTTTCTTCTGAACCAAACTGCACAGGGACACTTCTCTAGGGAGAGTACTAGATATTGTTTTTTTGGGATATGGGGACACCTTTGTTATGTCAAAAAATGTTATAGACTTCCACATGTTAGCAGCCATATTTGTAGTACTTCTTGATTGAGTGAACATTTAATGTTAAAAAGAGCTGCCATGAATTCAGTGACTCTTCAGCTTCCATACCTGCTAGAAACATTGTTGTGCATTGGTAAGTAAGCATGTAATTTATTGAAGTCGCAGACAATGCTGGAAGCACATATGGACTCAAGAAAAGATTCTTTACAATATCGCCGCAGACTATAAGTTGGAAGTCACTAAGTGCTAATGAGCAAGAAAGCAAAGTCCATAGAGGTGTTCACTTTCTCTCACTTGCTGGCCAGTAAAGCTGACCTTAGGGCCTGAATCTAATGCCTTGCTTGAATAGTAACTGTTTATTGTCTGTAACTGCACTTTAATTTAGCCACATTGCATGTTCTCTCCTCATGGACAAACTCCATTTGCAATATAGATCTCTGCTTGCACCTAATAGAAACTGATATCTAGAAAATGCAATTCATTACCTCCCCTGCTGTGGTCTGCTCACCACCAGGATTTCATTTCACATTTGAAGGTACCTGAAGAAGTTAACATTATACCAAAAATTTTCTGAAAATGAAAGGGACTCATTTAGGGAGCTCTGCTAGAGGTGAGGAGAGATTCCATGAGGTGTCCAAGGAACAAACCCTGCACCACTGGACTCTCCACTGTCTGATGCTGATTTCATAGCTTTTCTCCTATTCTCTCTCTCATTCCACCCTTTCTCACCCTAGACCACCTGTCTCAAGGACTTTCAGCCTAGGGTCTGTCTCTGCCAAGAGCCATAGTTGTTTCCTAGAAGTTCCTAAATCCTCAGTCTGTGCAAGGTTACTTTGTCCTTCAAGAGTTAAGTCAAATTGGTTCAAGTTCCTTCTCATGTACAGTGACTCTCGCCTGTGTACTCATCTTTAGAGTTGAGATTTCCTTTTATATTATTTTGCAGCCCACATGGGGTGAGTAGGAGTTGATTATTTTTAGTGAGTACTGAGGAAGGCTGCAAGGGTCATGTCACCAGGCACAGTACCTCAGTGGCTGGTCTTCTGGATAAGGCATGGCCAACTACCCAGGGCACTGCTCTCTGCACCCTAAGTCCCCACATCCACTGCACTGACTAGAGATGATGTCTCCACATTCTGCTCTCCCTCTTGTGCTGCAGTGTTTTTTGCATGCTCTTGTGCACTATTAGCCTATGGTTCCCTCTTCAATTTGGAAATGAGGATCCCTTCTTCTTTCCTTCTTGTAGAAGGTCCTCTTGTTTCCAGGTCTCTAACAAATTCCTCCCAAGTTTTCAAGTGTAGCTATGTACGTATGTGTTTATTTTTTTTATTCATTCTTATTTTTAACTTTTTCATTATAATTTATTTTTAGATCAGTTTTTGGTTCACAGCGAAATTGAGCAGAAAGCATAGAGAGTTCCCGTATAGTCCCCAAACCCACACATGCACAATAGGTCTATTTTTATAACATCAACATAATCTCTATGAATTTTTAGGTGCGGGGAGGTCTGCAGCCTGGGCTATTATCTTGAGACCAAAAGTTCATGCCATGAGCACTGAGAAAACCAGCATTTCTCCCAATACCTCAAGGATTCCTGGGTACAGATTCTAAGACCCCACCTCTGCTGAGTTCTTGATCACCCCATATATTGTCCATTTTTACCCCTGAATTGCCTCTCTGGGTATCACCTTACCGCACCGGGCACTTCCCCAATTTCTTCACTCCTTCAGAGTGCCAAAGGGCCAAGGCTAGGTCTGAAGCACAACTTACTGAAGGAATGGGGCATTGGGGAAGGTTCTTTCTCAGAGCAGCACAGCAGAAATGTAACATGGGATAGTAAAAATCCTTGTGCACGAAAGTCCCGGGGTTGTTCCTGGATATAAGTCACTTCCACTGGTAATTTCATCTAGTTGGGTTCCAGGCTCCGTTGCCTTCCTTTTCTTCTTCTCTCTGGCTCCATTCCCCAGCCCCCCACTTTCCTGGATATTTCACAAAGAGCCAGTCATCCACGTCTTTATCTGTGTCCAGACCTTCCAGGCTATGCACAGAAGGCCTCCTTTTCAAAACCAAACATCCATGGAGGTGTATTTCTGTACCAAGACACTTCTCTTTATGAGAAGAACTCATGACCTGCTCTGTGCCTTTCTACCCCGTTGCCTGTAATCCTTCTGGCCACAGATTCACAGAAAGTTGAGCTGAGCGAGACTTCAGAGTCCATCTAGTTTGGTTAACTTTCCCACTGGATGCTTGAAGTCCTTCTTCAGTCACTGAAAAGCGACAGTCAGACCCCACTTGTACCTCTCCAGCCTCCAGGATCAGTGGCGGTCTAGCCACGTGAACAGTTTATGCATCTTTCTGTAAAAAAGAGAAAAGACTAGTATTTGCCTCCAAGGCTGTTGCAAAGATAAACTGAGGCAGTGGAGCCTGGCACTGACTCAGCACTTGGTAACATTCACTATTGCTGTCCCATCTCAGAGCAGACCTGACGGCTACAAGGAAGCAGCGTTTACATAGTAAGCTGATCTGTCCTTGAATCTGTTTGTTTTCAGCCAGCACAGCAGGTCCTTGATTAATGTCGTTTCATTCAATGACATTACCTTGTAAGGTTGATGAGAAAAAAGTTCAATTCCTGGCTTGGACCACTGTCTGTGTGGAATCTGCACATTCTCCCCATGTCTGAAGGGGTTTTCTCCACGAACTCTGGCTTACCCTTGCATCCAAAAGATATACACATGAGTGAATAGGTGGGTCTAAATTGTCCCAGTCTGAGCAACTGTGGGTGTGGGTGTTGAGTGTGCCCTGTGAGTGAAGAACATCCTGTCTAGACCCTGCCCCTTCCTGGGCCCCTGAGCTGCCTGCCGCTGGGAAATGGAATCAGCAGGTTGGAAAATCATTCTTTTACTTGTTTTTATTAATCTTTCTTAAATGTATGTATAGCTCACATTTATTTCAATGTTTAATATTAGAAGCGTGTGGGGGTCTTTATTTAGAAGTTTGGTGATGTTTTTGAAATATGCTGTAGGAACTTAGCTCTTGTTTATATCAATGAGCTTATAGTAAAAGTGATTTTATTATGTATCATTTAGTCTAAGTCACAGTTTCCAAGAACCTATCGACAACAGCAGTTGAGGCCTGACTGTATCTGCCATGGCACGGTACCCTGAGCAGCCCGACACAAAGTGCTTCTTGAACTTCTGTGGGTGACAGTGCCTGTAGTTGGGAATATTTGATTTCCTAAAACTACGGAATTTCTGGGAGATTGGTGGTAGAGGAAGAGGCAGGGGTCTGGGGGAGGAGTGCTTGGGAGGAGAAAGGCTGGGCCGGGAAGGGACTCCTTTAGGAATCTTTGTGACTCCATGACTTGACCTTAGAGAGTAGACTCTGACTGATCTATGAGATTGGCCACAGACAAAGCTCCTATAGCCATAGGCTGAGCCTTGACCCTGGCCCCTCCACCAGGCCAGCTGCATGCTGGCTCTTATCCCTGAGTGAAAGCTGGTCATCACTCAGAGTCCCTTCCCGACCCCCAGGGGCCTATCTACTGACTGCTGGCAGTGGTGGCAGCAGTTCTGAAGCTGGCAGATGGCACATGTCCGCCTGAGAAGGGTTCCCAGTTCTGTTCACAGCTCCCCTAGGATACAACTGATGTTCCTAAGAGGCGTTGTGAAATTCTCAGATGATTCTAAAAGTAAAATTAATTTTAATACATTTTCATTTAAAAATAATAAGTGTTAGACAGAACTGTGTTGGGGAAAAGCTGGATGTGCAAGTCAGGAAATGAGCCAGTCACGTGTTCCACCACCCCTGGGAGAGCAGGCAAGGTTAGCAGATGTCCAGATCTAGCTGCAGGGGAACCACCGACTCTATCACCATGCCTTCTGTATGGGGGGGACCTGTGCCCCAAACTTTTGAGGGCAGTGCCTGTTTTTTTGTCACTGCTGGGAGTTTATTACCATCAGGGAGTACCAGCGACCCTGGAGAGGAGTATGCTGACTCTCTCCTTCCTTCCGTCGCTCTCTCTCCTTTTCTCCCCACTCCAAGTTCATGGGTTGACATCCCTCTCTTCTCACCTCTCCCTTTCCCCTCGTGGCTCCTCCTGCTTCACCTTCTCTAATCCTTTCTTCTGTCTTCTTTCCCATCCTTTCAGTCAGAGAAACAAGGACTCGCAGGCCAGACGGAAACATCCAACTCATCTGGTCCAAACTCATCCTCTTTCGAAGAGTATTTTTCCCCACTCTTCATTCTTTATTTCAATCTCATAGTCTTTGTGCTTTTCTCTACCTCTGCTTCTGTTTCTGACCCTGCCACTGTTGCTAAAGGCTTGTTTTGCCCCTTTCCCCTTCCCTTCCTTTTCTCCCAGAACCCTTCCACTCCTTTCTGCCTCTCAGCTTCTGTCTCTATCCACGAGCTTGTCTCTGTTCCCATGTCTCAGGGTCTATAACTTTTTATCTGTTCCTGCCCCCTGATCCCACCTCCTCAGATCACTCTTGCTTTCTTTATTATTCTTCTCTCTCTTCCTCTCTCTCCTCCTCTCCACCCCCCACCATTGCCTCTGTTTCTGTTCCTTCTCTGTCATTATCTCTGTGCCTGTTTCTCTAGTATGAGCTTCTTTACTGGAAGGCTTATAGGAGGTCATGGTTAAAACCCTTGGTTCTTAGTCATTCGGGAGAAATTGAAGATTGGGGGTCTTAGTGACACCTGACAGAGTAAGGAGAGAGGGCCTTGATAACCTTGGTCCTAGGACTTTGGCTTGGTCCTACAGGGACCCTCAGCCGAACCAGAAGACATTTCTACATTCTCCCACATCCCACTCTGCTTCCAGTTTCCCGAGATAAGACCTGCACCCATGGAGGAGCTCTAACACTTGAGACTGGACCTGAGTTGCTCAGAAGCTGGGGAAAGACAGGCTTCCTTTGTCCCTGAGGGCATTGGTTCTGAAGTGGGCATTTGTTGGTTTGGGGGTTATTTCCTGACTGTCATTTTCCAAGTGGATTATCTGGAGAAAGGCAATGAGTTGTTCCTGATCTGATCTGAGGGCAACTCTCAGCTCAGAGTCCTTTGTACTACAGTCTTTTAAAATATCTTATGGCCTTAAAAGACAGAAGAACAACATCTGAGGGGAAGACACAAAGAAAGAGAAAGAAAGAGAGAGAGAGAGAGAGAGAGAGAGAGAGAGAGAGAGAGAGAGAGAGAGAGAGAGAGAGAGAGAGAGAGAAAGGCATGCTATTTTTTTTAGGAATGTGTGTGTGTATGTTTTCTCTCCCTTGAGCCTAAAGTGACCATCTTACCGTTTCCTTCCATCTGTCAGAATCTTCTTCAAGGCCTAGAACTAATGCTTCTTCTTCACATTTTTCCTTATTTCTCTTTCCCCTCTCAGTCCACCCTAGATCCTGCAGTGACTCCCCTCTCTGCTGAATCCTAGGGCACATGGCTTCTCTTCTCTTCTGACTCATTTCCTGCCAATTTCCTACTTCTCCCTCTATTTTTTAGTGAGTGACTCATAGTAGGGGTTCAACAATAGCTGAATTAGCTTCTTCTCTGTATGATTGGCAGTCCTGCCTAAATCAGCCCTGCTGAGTCTCCTGGTAACTGGTGAAGGAGATAGTTTGATTAGGTTTTTCTTCATTTACTATGTCCTACTGATTCTTTATGTTATCAAGTGCTCATCATCTGAGTCTACCTATGATCTACATTCCCATGGGATTACTCCGTCCTTTATCAGAGTGGTGGGGGGAGTCTCAGTCTCTAGTCTACATATGGTGGGAAACCCAGCGTCATATTCCCAGATCTCTGGGAATTTTCCAACATCTTGCATTTCTCTTGTCCTGACTCTCCATTTCACTCTCATGACTATTAGTCGGACCAAACGTGGTTCCCCTAAAGGGCTACAAGCCCAGGAACTGGGTGCCATGGCATTTTCTAAAGGTTTGAGAGCTTGCAACTCTGAATAGCAAACTACTTAAATTTGAATATTAGACATTCCTAATCTTTTTTGGGGGTAGTTTCTATTTAAATTTCAAAAGCCTTTTCATTTTGGAACAATTTCAGACTTACAAAATACTGCAAAAGTAGTACCAAATATTTCCATGAACCTTTCACCCAGATTTCCCAAGTGTTAACATCATACACAACCACAGTACAATTATAAAAATCAAGTAATTAACATTGATATGGTGTTATTATTTAAAGTGCAGACCTTATTCAAATTTCCCCAATTGTCTTTGGTGTGGTCCAAGATCCAACTAGGATCACATGTCGCACCTAGTTGTCATGTCTCTTTTAATTAGTCTATTTGTCTTTGATAAAGAGTGCCAGTGAGATGTTTTTATAGAATGTTCTTTGATTTGAATGTATTTGATGTTTTCTCATGATTAATTCAGGTTATATATTTTTGGCAAGAATACCACAGAAGTGATATTGTGTCCTTCGAAGTTCTTCCTATTAGGAAGCAGGTGATGCTGAGAAATCCCATCACTCCCTGCTGATGTTAACTTTGACCACTTGGTTCAGGTAGCATCTACCGGGTTTCTGTGATGTAGTTGTCATGTTCCCCTTTATGCTTAATAAGTATCCTTTGGGAGGCTACTTTGAAACTATGTAAATAATCTGCTTCTCATCACATTTTTGCCCACTAATTTTAGCATCTTTGAGTGATTTTTTTAAATTAAGTTTATTGGGGTAACATTAGTTAATACAATTATATAATTTTCAGGTATATATTATAATTTGACATCTATATGTTCTATTGCATTTACCACCCAAAGTCCAATTTCCTTCAGCTACCATATATTTGATCCCGTTTACCCACTTCACATTCCCCCGACCCCCCAATATTTGACTCCCTTTGACTATCTACCTCCCCTCTCCTACCTCATTCCCTACCCTCAGGTAACTACTAGTCTATAGTCCATGTCCATGAGTCTCTGTTTGTTTCTCTTGTTCATTAGTTGCTTTTAGGTTTATATCCCACATATAAGTGATATCGTGTGATTTTCAACTTTTTCTGTCTGACTTATTTCACTTAGCGTGATTATCTCGAGGTCCATCCATGTTGTTGCAAATGGCAGCATTTCATCTCTTCTTATGGCTGAGTAATATTCCATTGTATATATGTACCACAACTTTAGCCAATCACCTATCGTAGGGTACTTCGGTTGTTTCCATGTCCTGGCCACTGTGAATAATGCTGCTATGAACATCGGTGTGCAAATATCTTTTCGAATATGGGTTTTCAAGTCTTTGGGATAAATACCCAGTAGAAGGATTGCTGGATCATATGGTAGATCAATTCTTAGTTTTTTGAGGAACCTCCATACTGTACCAATTTGCAGTCCCACCAGCAGTGTATGAGGGTTCCTTTTTCTCTGCATCCTCTTCAACATTTATTATTACTTGTCCTGTTGATTATAGCTATTCTAACAGATGTGAGATGGTATCCTATTGTGGTTTTGATTTGCATTTCCCTAATAGCTAGTGATGCTGAGCATCTTTTCAAATATTTGTTGACCATCTGTTTATCCTTTAGGGAGAAGTGTGTGCTGAGGTTCTCTGCCCATTTTTTGATTGAATCGTTTGTTTTTGTTGTTGTTGTTGTTGTTATTGAGTTGTATGAATTCTTTGTATATTTTGGATATTAGACCCTTATTGGAGGTGTTGCTTGCAAATATATTCTCCCATTTGGATGGTTGTCTCTTTACCTTGTTGATGGTTTCTTTTGCTGAGCAGAAGCTTTTTAGTTTGATGTAGTCTCATTCATTTATTTTAGCTTTTACTTTCCTTGCTTTTGAGGTTAAATTAATAAAATCCTCTTTAAGTCCAAAGTCCTTGAGTTTCATTCCTATGTTTTCTTGTATGTATTTTATTGATTCCGGTGTTATATTCAGGTCCCTAATCCATTTTGAGTTAATTTTGGTGTGTGGTGATAAACAGTTTAGTTTCATTCTTTTGCATGTAGCCTTCCAGTTTTCCCAGCACCATTTATTGAAGAGGCTTTCCTTTCTCCACTGTATGTTTTTAGATTTTTTTGTAGAAAATTATTTGCCCCTATAAATATGGGTTTACTCCTGGACTCTCGATTCTGTTCCATGGGTCCGTGTGTCTGTTTTGCTACCAATGCCGTGCCATTTTGATTACTGTCACTTTGTAGTACAATTTGAAGTTGGGCAGAGTGATGTTTCCAGCTTCATTCTTTTTTCTCAGGATGGCTTTGGCAATTCGGGATCTTTTGTGCTTCCATACAAGTCTGATGATTTTTTGTTCTATTTCTTGAAAAAAAGCCTTTGGGATTTTGATGGGGATTGCATTAAATCTGTATAATGCTCTAGGTAATATGGTCATTTTAACTACGTTGATTCTTCCAATCTAAGAACATGGAATATCTTTCCATTTCTTTGTATCTTATTTGATTTCTTTTAATGGGGTCTTGTAGTTTTCATTATATAGGTCCTTCACATTTTTCGTTAAATTTATTCCTAGGTATTTTATTCTTTTTTGTTGCAATTGCAAAAGGAATTATTGTTTCCACTTCTTTTACTGACACTTCATTATTAGAGTATAGGAACGCTATGGATTTTTGAACGTTGATTTTGTATCCAGAGACTTTACTACTGTATTTGCTTATTGTTTCTAGTAGTGTTCTTGTGGAGTCTTTAGGGTTTTCTATATGAAGAATCATGTCATCACAAATAATGACAGTTTGACTTTTTCATTTCTTATTTGGATGTCTTTTATATCTTTCTCTTGCCTGATTGCACCTCCAATTTTATATTGAATAACAGTGGCGATAGTGGACAGCCTTGCCTTGTTCCTGATCTTAGAGGGAAGTTTTTTAGTTTTTCATCCTTAAGTATAATGTTGACTGAGGGTTTGTCATAGATGGTCTTTATTATGTTAAAGTACTTTCCTTCTATACCAATTTTGTTAAATGTTTTGATCATAAGTCAATGCTATATCTTGTCAAAGGCTTTTTCTGCATCTATTGATATGATGATATGATTCTTATTTCTTAATTTGTTTATGTGGTGTATCACATTAATCTGTTTGCATTGTCAAAACATCCCTGTGCCTCTGGGATGAAGCCCACTACATTGTAGTGTATAATCTTTTTAATGTGTTGCTGTGTTCGGTTCGCTAGTATTTTATTTAGGATTTTTGCATCTGTGTTCATGAGAGATATCAATCCGTAGTTTATTTTTGTGTGTTATCTCTACCAGGTTTTGGTACCAGGGTAATATTGGTCTCATAAAATGAGTTGGAAAGTTTTGCTTCCTCTTCGATTTTTTGGAAGAGTTTGAGGAAAATAGGTATTAAATCTTTGAATGTTTGGTAGAATTCACTGGTGAAGTCATCTAGTCTTGGACTTTTACTTTTTGGTAGGTTTTTGATGATTGTTTCAATTTACATACTACTGATCTGTATATTTAGATTTTTCAGTTCTTCTTGATTCAGTCTAGGAAGGTTGTATTTTTCTAAGTACTGGTGCATTTCTTCTAGGTTACTATATTTGGTGTTATATACATTTTCATAGTATTCTTGTATGATCCTTTATATTTCTGCGATATCAGTCATAATTTCTTCTCTTTTGACCCTGATTTTGTTTATTTATGTCCTTCCTCTTTTTTCTTTAATGAGTCTAGCCAGGAGTTTGTCAATTTTATTAAACTTCTCAAAGATCCAGCTCTTTGTTGCATTTATTTTTCTATTTTTTTTTGTTTTCAATTTCATTTATTTCTACTGTAATTTTGATTATTTCTTTCCTTCTGCTGACTTAGGCTTAATCTTTCTTCTTTTTCTAGTTTTTAAAGATGAAATGTTAGGTTGTTTATTTGGGTTTGTTATTGGTTTTGGAGATAGGCCTGTAATGATATGAACTTTCCTCTTATGACCACTTTTGCCGTGTCCCAAAAGTTTTGATATGTTGTTCTATCATTATCATTTGTTTCTATGTATTTCTTGATCTCTCTTTTTATTTCTTCTCTGACTCGGTTATTTTTGGTAGCATGTTGTTTAATCTCCATGTATTTGTGGTTCTTCCTGCTTTCTTTCTGCAGCTGATTTCTAGTTTCAAAGCATTATGATCAGAGAATATGGTTGGTATGATTTCAACCTTCTTGTATTTGTTGAGGTTATCTCTGTGTCCTAGTATGTGGTCCATTCTGGAGAATGTTCCATGTGCATAGAGAAGAATGTATAAGCAGCTGTTTTGGGATGGAAGGCTCTGTAAATGTCAATTATGTCCAGTTGGTCTAATGTGTCATTTAAGGATATTATTTCCTTATTGATTTTCTGTTTGAATGATCTGTCCATATCTGACAGTGGGGTATTTAGTTCCCCTACAATGATAGTGTTTTGATCTGTTTCTTCCTTTAGTTCTGTTAGTAATTGCTTTACATATTTCGGAGCTCCCTGATTGGGAGCATAGATCTTAATAAGTGTTATGTCTTCTTGGTGCATGATTCCCTTTATCATTATGATGTGTCCCTCAGTATCTTTCTTTACCTTTTTTATTTTGAAATCTATTTCGTCCAATATTAGTACCACTACTCCTGCTTTTCTCTGAATGCCATTTGCTTGGAATATCATTTTTCACTCTTTCACTTTGAGTCTATATTCGTCTTTGGAGCTGAGTTGTGTCTCCTGGAGGCAGCATATGGTTGGGTTTTGTTTTTGATACATTCTGCAACTCTGTGCTTTTTAGTTGGTGAGCTCAGTTCATTTACATTTAGGGTGATTATTGAAATATGAGGTCTTCTTATAGCCATTTTATCTTTTGCTTTCTGGTAGCTTGATGTTTCCATTGCTTCCTTGTCCTTATGTTTCTGTTTTCTTTATTTTGGTTGGCTTTTGTGGGTTTTCCCTCTGGTTCTTCTTGTTTTATATTATATACTTTAGTTCAGAATCTTTGTTGTGTGGTTACCATTATCAATATGAAAAGGATAGTTATATATACACAGTCGTCCATTTTCTTCTGAGTGTGCCTTATCTCTTTTCCCCTTTGTGAGTTTGGATCTTTGAATTCTCCCTTTTTCAGTCATTGTTGTCTCAATTTGTTCCTATGTATGCTGAACATTCATTACTATTTTGCTATAGCAATTCTCTTCTTATTATTGAAGCTTAAAATGCCCTGTTCTTAGTAAGGGTTGCACTCCTCTGCTTCTATTTGCCTGATAGTCAATTTACTCCTAAATATGTATATTTTTTTAGTTTAATTATTTTGTTTTAGGTGAGCTGACTCCTTTCAGTATTTCCTGTAGTGCACGGGTCATAGTGGAGAATTCCCTCAATTTTTGAAGTACTGGAAAAGTCTTAATTTCTCCTTCATATCTGAAGGAGAGCTTGGCTGGATACATTAGTTTTGGCTGGTAGTTCCTTTCATTTAATATTTTGAGTATTTGTTTCCACTTTTTTCTGGCTTATAAAGTCTGTACTGTGAAGTCCAAGGATAATTTAATGGGTTTTCCTTTATAACTTACCATTTTCTTCTCCCTGGCTGCCCTGAGATTTCTTTGTCGTTGATTTTTGATAATTTTAATACGATGTGTCTTGGTGAAGGCCTTTTGGGGTTGAGATAATTGGATGTTCTTTTGACTTCTTGAATTTCAAGCTCCAACTCATTTCTTAGGTTTGGGAAATTTTTATCAACTATTTGTCTAAAAATGCTTTCTAGTTCCTGCTCCTTTTCCTCGCCTTCAGTATTGCCCATTATTCTTATGTTTCCTTTCCTGATGGTATCAGCTAGTTCTTGTGTTTCTCTTTCATTATTTTTTATTCTTCAGTTTCTCTCTTCTTCCTTCTGTTTTATTCCTAGATTTCTGTCTTCGATATCATTGATATTTTTCTCCATTTGGTCGACTCTATTTCCCAAGCTTGCTATTTCATTTTCCAACTCTTGCTGTGTGTTATTTTTATCTCCAGAAGTTCTATTTGGTTCTTTTTGAGGGTTTTGATCTCTTTGCTCTGCTCATCTAGTTATTTTCTCAATTCCTGAAATTGTTGATATGACTTGTTTTGGAACTCACTGTGATTTTTCAGAGGTACCATCCTGAATTCTCTGTCATTTAAGTCACATATTTCTATATCTGTAAGCTCATTTTCTGGAGATTTTTCTCTTTCTTTCTGAGATGCCTTGTCATCTTGGTTGTTCATGGTGTTTAATGGACTATTTCTCTGCCTGGACATTAATGGAAATGTATTCTGCTTTTTTTTCCAGAAAGAAGATTTATCATATAAAGGTCTCTCTTTAGCCTGTTGCAAAGAAGGCACTTTTCTTTTGGTTTCCAGTAGGTGGCGTCTGAGCCTCTTAGATCCCCACTTTATATAAAGCCTTAAAAATGCCTTTTTATTTTCTCATAAATATTTAATCACACTCGCTATTCTCACTGTCAGTGTTAGCTACAGTTTTGGTAGCATTCACTCGTATTCCCCTGGGGCTTCACGATGTTCAGTCTCGGAGGATATGGGGGAGAGGCCTTTTGGCTTGGGGGTTGGGGACTGTGGCTCAGCCTTGGTTTTGCAACTGTGGCTGGTAAAAATCAAATATTGTTTTTCTGCCGTCTTGTTTCTCTGCTTTCTGCCCTGATGACTGGGCCCTGCTGCTGGCCGCGGGGAACTCAAAACTTTCCCAAGCAGGGTTGGTCAGTGTACTCACTGCTCCTTCTCCCTTCCCTCTCCTCCTACAGGGCTCCAGAGGCTGTGAGAGGCAGCTTCTTTTTTTCTCCCAGTCCATCACCTAACACTCGGGGTTCTGACCTGTGGTAGTTCTTATGCGCAGGTCCCACGCTCAGACGTGCTGTTGTGCAGTTTGGGTGTTTTTGTTGAGTTTTAGATGTTCAGCTTATTGTTGTTTCAAGGCGAGAGATCTGGGGACATCTCTCACTCCACCATATTTCCAAAGATCTGTTCTTGAATGGTTTTTTATTGAAAATTTATTACTATGGTGTTTGCCAGATGGTAATTTTCTATTTTCATCCTTCCTTCTATTTTTATTAGTTGGAATTCCATTTTAAGAAATGGATTTCCCTTCTTGTTCATTCATTCATTCATTCATTCATTCATTCATTCATTCATGTTTTATTTGTATTAGTATTGGCTCATAGACACTTATTTTATTCTATAGATTATAATTCATTATAATTATTATTTATCTTATTCAAATTGTCTTTTATTAGACCATTGTGAACCTCCACAAGTTAGCACTTATGTCCTATATGTACCCCATCAGTTTTTGAGCATTTTCTTACATTCTAGTACCATAAGATGTCCCAGGATCATCCTGTACTTTCCAGGCCCAGTGTCAGAATCAGCCATTCTTCAAAGAGTCATGGTTTCCTAGAAGACATTATGCTAATTGAAATAAGCCAGACACAGAAAGATAAATACTGCATGATCTCACTTATATGTGGAATCTAGGGTCTGGGAGGTTGGGGGAAATGAGATGTTTGTCAAAGAGTACAAACTTTTTGTCATAAAATGAGTACATTCTGGGAACATGCTATACAATATGGTGACTATAGTTAATGATGAAATATTCTAAGGAAATAGATCTTCAGTGTTCTTGTCACATGTATACACAAATGATAACTATGTGAGGTGATGTATATGTTAATTAACTTGATTGGGATAATCATTTCACAATGTATCAGTATATTAAATCATCTTGTACATATTAAAACCCAAAACCTTTGATAATAAAGAAGAAAAGAAGAAGAAGAAGAAAAGAAGAAGAAGAAGAAAAGAGAAGAAGAAGAAGAAGAAAAGAAGAAGAAAGAAAAAAGAAGAAGGAAGGAAAGGAGAAGGAAGAGAAGAGGAGAAAAGAAGAAGAATGAGAAGGAGAAGGAGAAGGAGAAGGAAGAAGGAAGAAGGAAAAGAGGAAGGAGAAGGAAGAGAAAAGGAGAAAAGGAAGAAGAAGGAGAGAAGAAGGAGAAGAAGGAAGGAAGAAGGAAGAAGGAAGGAAAGAGGAAGGAAGAAGGAAGGAAGGAGAAGAGAAGAGAAGGAGAAAGGAAGAAGGAGAAGAGGAGAAGGAAGGAAGGAAGGAAGGAAGGAAGGAGAAGAAGAAGAAGAAGAAGAAGAAGAAGAAGAAGAAGAAGAAGAAAAGGAGCTTTGGTTCCATTTAATAGAGAAAGGTACTTAGAAGCCAAAATCTGATTTCTAGTTGTTTCTAGTTGTGCTTATTGATGCTAGAATGTTATTTCTTATAGGGCCTCTCTGCAGATGGAGCTAGGAAACGTATGTATGTTGTGAGATAATAAATGTTTGTTGTTTTGAACTGCCAACTTCTAGGACACCTTTTATGCAGCAACAGATAACTAATAAGAAGGTTTTAAAATTTTAGATGGAAAGTCTTTCTAAAAAAATTTGTTCTAATTTCTAATTTTATTGCACTGTGATCAGAAAGTGTTGTTAATAATATTTCTACTTGAAGGAACTTACTGATGTTTTCTTTGTGATTTAATATATGCTCAATTTTTTGTGAATATTGCATGTGTGCCTGAGAAGAAAGCATATTCACTCTCATCAAAGGATAAATTGTATAATATATCAAACCACCTTCTTAGTTATGTTAATTAAGTCAATACATTTGCTGAGTGCCTGTTACAAATCAGGTTATATACTGAATTCTAGGAATAGAGATGAAAAACTTAGTCCTTGCTCTCTTGGAGCTGACAGGTTTATAGAAATAGATGATATGGCTTACAGGAATCATTCATTCACAAAAGTCCCTCTGCCTTTCCTCAAAAAAACACCACTGCATCTAGGCTCTCATTCTCTCTGTGTGCTGGATCATTCCACATCCTTATCTTAAAGGGGTCTTGCCCTTATCTCATGTAGGTAGTGACCTCCCCAGAGCTGGCTGAATATCTAGAGGCTTCTGCACCTCTCTGTCCTCATTGTGCCTCTCATTACATGTAGCTGTACTGGCTGACTAAGTTGACTCTCTCAAGGAAGCTTCATGTCAGAGCCATGTTTTCCAATCTCCTGACCTCCAGGATGATTTTAAACAGAAACCGATCTGTTTGCTTCTGTGGTAGACCTGCTGGTTTCCTCCTCTAAATTTTCTCCATCTCTTACCCATGAATGAAATGGCTATGTGCAATGACCATGTCGTTTTTAGAACATTGACTTAACTCTAGTTCCAAAAGTTGATTCTGATTTCTTTTTACTAAGTCAGGTTCCTAATCTCAACCCTCTTGCTACAGTGTATTGTTCAGTTAGCCCAGGCTTAAGCCAGTCAGTGCAAGGCCTTCCCCTGGCCAAAGGGATTAGCTCAGAGATGTGACTGAAATTCGGCCATCGAGATGTGAGAAGCTTCCCAGGGGGTTATGGAAAAGAAGGTTTCTTACTGGCTTGAGAGATCTACTGAAGGCTAACCCTCTTCTCTCCGGATGGTGGGATATAGAAGGGATATCTGGAACTGCAGCAGCCATTTTGCCACCCTGAGGAAAGCTGACACTAAAGAAAGCAAAGAGGAGGAAGAGCAAGTACCAGGTCCTTGATGACATTGTTTAGCCACTGAATCTAATCAACTCTGAAGTCTGCCTTACCTCATGAACTTCCAACTCTTGAGTAGTTAAATCCTTATATTTTTAAATCAGTTTGAGTTGGGTTTCTTAACTTGCAACATAAAGATTCCTGAAGGATTAAGGTCAGAAAAGCTTTTTGCTGACTGGATCCCTAGTCCCTGTTCCCTGAACGATTCTTCTCTGTCCTATCAGGGAGGTGCTTGAGGTTCTCCTCTGCTGACAAGGCTCCACTGCTGTAGCAGCATTGACCTACACCTGTAGGGACTTTGGATCACATGCACATGAGTATTCAAATCTCATCGGTTTCCCTCACCAGCTGTCCAGTCTTGGACAAGTTATCTAACTTCTCTGAGTTTAAGTTTTCTTCTCTGTAAAATGAGACCCCTCCACCGCCTCCCCAAAATCAATTTCATTCCATTCAGGGCATTTGTGAGTGAAATGAGCATATAAAACCTGGCACACAGTAGGACCACAGCTAATGTTGTCTCCACTTCCCTCTGCTCCTGTCTCTTCATCATGGAGCATGCTTCCCTGAGCATTAAGCCTGAAAGAAAATTCTGGCCCTCCTTTTGTAGACTTCTCTAACTTAGAATCCCAGTGATTTCCTGAGAGGAAAACAAATCCCCTTTGCCAGAGAAGATGAACAGCTCAGCCATTTGCTAAAACAAATATTAGTTCAGTGCTGTCCAGGGAGAGCAAGCGGCTCCAAGAACTATTTGTGTTTGTGTCTTTCAAGGAACTGATGAATATGCCATCGAGGACAAACATTTTGAGGGAGGGTTGGGGGGTAGCTGCTCTGGGAGCTCTTTACCTTGCCTCTCATTCCTACAGCAGGCACCATTTATCTGGCAATTGGGGACATTTATCCATCGTTTTCCTCCCTGTGTTTTGGGGCTGGTCCTCTGTGGGGGCTGCCAGGGCCACCAACACCTGGGGCCTGGAGCTGGCTTCCTTGGTCAGACTGGCTGTGCATTCAAACAAATCCTGAGTTTTCAGGGAGAACTGAGCCCATGCTTATGGGGGATTATGGTACCCATGACAACCCAGCACCACTGACAACTTGGGCCTGATAGTTCTTTGTTGTGAGGGGCTGTCTTGTCCATTGTCGGATGTTCGACGGCATCTCTGGGCTTCACCCAATAAGTGCCAGTAGCACACCTCACCCAGTTGAGACAACCAAAAATGTCTCCAGACATGGCCAAATCTGCCCTGGGAAAAGACGTCACCTTTAGTTGAGAACCACTGTTCTAGCTAAAGGCAGGAGAGAACTCCAGAGTTAGCTATATCTTGGTTCAAATCCTAACCCTATTACTCATCAGTTGTGATATTTGGCTTGTTAACCTCTCTGGGATTTTACTTGCACCTGTAAAATGGGAACCACCACAGTAACTGTTTCACAGGATGGTTGTTAGAAGTGGGATTATTTATAGGGAGGTACCTGGCACCCAGTCTCCTTCATCCATGTTAGCCTGCTCCTGGTAAATTGTAAACTCCATGAGAAAAGGTTCATGCTTTATTGCTCAACACTATGTCTTAAGCACCCAACACAGGGCTGGCATACTTGGTGCTCAGGAAATGAATGGTGTTCTTGGGCTGTTCTGGACCTCACTGGACTTTCATGTTACTGCTACTTCATACCCTTGGCAAATCCCTTTAGTTCTTGGTCTCTCTTGGGGAGGAAATCTCTTTTCCTTCTGGGTTTTATATACTTATCTTAAGCTCACAGTCACCTCTCTTGCCTTTACCAGCCTGAAGAAAGGCTCTGGAGAGCCTGCTTTTGCCCTGGCCTACTCTTACTATCTTGAAATCAGTAGGCACGATAGCAACCCCAGGAGCATCTCTTTCCAAATTCCTATTGCTGACTCCCAGGGTGTCCTCCAGATCAAGGCTTATTGTCAGGTCAGAGATGATTGATATATCTTGAGTCTAATCAATGATCAAGTTTTTCTTGCTCATATGTCCAGCTCTGCAAGCCTTACAAGTTTTCCTTGGATGTTTCTTACTCATGGAAGTATGTGCCTTGGTGAACTTTGCATCATTTCTGTTAACTAAAGGCTAGTTTAAGAAGCATAACTATGTCCCCAGAATTATTTCTATCGAAAAGAGGGCATATCATCCCAGTAATATGTGTCTAGATCTGTATTAGATCTGACAGGGGCTCTGGAGGACAAGATAGGCTTCTCCCTGAAGGACGAACAATTAAGTAGGGAGTCAATTAAAGAACATGTAAGCACTAAATTGATTACAAGACATTGTAAATGGAAGTGGAGGAGCTGCTAATGTGCCCAGTCCTGTCTTTCTAATCCCCACTTCTCCACTTGCTTCATCTCTACCACCAATACTCAGAAGTAGCCTTTATCATCTCTGACCTGGAATATTCCAATTGGCTCCAACTGGTCTCCCTGTTTCTATCTTCCTCAAATCTGCCTCTACAGAGCTGCCAGGGTAGTTTTTCTAAAATGCTAATATGATTATATCACAGCATGCCTAAAATCTGTTTAAGGTTTATCATAGTATTATCTGTAATCATGGAACATTGAAAACAATTGGAGAATGGTTAAATAAATGCTAGTACAAATGAGGGAATATTTCATGGCCATTAAAACTCATGTTTTTAAAGACTAGAGATGTGGAAAAATACTCATAATATTATGGGAAAAAATCTGGATTCAAAACTATGGCTTAGTACGGACTTAGTAACTATATATGCATATAGTTGCAAGGACTTGCAAAATTGGAAATATATTTGGGGAAAAGTAACATGGCTATTTATTTTTTTATTTCTTCTAGAGATAAACTTTATGAGGTCAGAGATAGTCTATTTTGCTTATCATTAATTTTCAGTTCTTAGCAGAGCACCTGGCATGCAATAGCCATTCAAAATATTTTTTGAGTGGACCTGAGTATGGTTTTCATAATTTTCAAATTTAGTCCAAAAACATCTTCTTTGGTTGTGTTTCCCTAGAAGCAGATGCTGAGACAAAGATGTAAGTGCAAATAGTTTATGTGGGGGTGATCTCAGGTGGGGGCGGGGAGGTGAGACGGGGTAGGAAGGGAGACAAACTGTGTATGTTATCCTGCAGGTTAGCACCATGGACAATTGTGGCTTGGTCTTGCTGGGCAGCTCTGGGAGACTGTAGAACATACATTTAAAGTTATGTATCAGAGAGGCAAGGATTCTGTTATTTATCCTCCAGTTCCCATCCTTCATGCTGAGGGCAGCACCCGGGGAAGCTGAATCCTCAGGTGAATGCAGCAGGGCAAGGTATGATGGGTTCCACAAATAGATGATTTAAAACTAATAAGAAAATGTTTTACAAAGATTAACACATAGTTTTTAATGACCTTGGGTAAGTTACCGAACCTCTCTGAACCTCAGTTGACTCGTCCAAAATGTGAACAGTAAGACCTGCCTGGCCTTGTTCTTAGGTCTCCATGGAAGATGTGTGTGTGTGTGTGTGTGTGTGTGTGTGTGTGTGTGTGTGTGTGTGTGTTATGGATTGAATGTTTGTATCTCTCCTGAAATACATATAATGAAGCCTTAACCCCCAATATGACTGTATTTGGAGACAGGGCCTTTAAAGAAGTGACAAGGGTTCAATAGCTCAAAAGGGTGGGACGCAAGTCAGGAAAAGAGCTCTCAACAAAAATTGAATCAGCCAGCGCCTTGATCTTGGACTTCCCAGCCTTCAGAACTGTAAGAGAAATAAATGTCTGTTGTTTAAGCCACCCAACCTCTATGGTATTTTGTTCATGGCAGCCTGAGCTGACTAGTACAATGTGTGTGTTTAAAAGCAAGAAAACAATGGACATGTAACTCATGTTTGTTGGGTAATGTTAGGCAGAAGATATAAGAATCAGTTCCCACTTATGGTGCAGGAACCCCAGTGGGCCCGGGCTCAGTTCCTCCTAGAGAATTCTGTGAGGGATCAGGGAGGGTACTCTGCACTGAGTTCTCTCAGGTACCCTGTGGAGCCATATTTCTCTCTCTCTCCTGTGTAGCTCACTGTGATGATGTCTCATGACTGTTACCTAGAAGTGGAAGCAGTGCTGCAGATGCCTGTGTAGTCTGGATCAGGACTGCCAGTATGAGGTGCTGAAGATAGTACTGAGGGCATGGTCCTTCCTCCTCATGCTACGAAGGGTACTGGGTCCACTGCCAGGCTCTTGATATCCCCAGAAATGGCTGTAAGAAGTTCTTTCAGTGTTTGCTTCTTTTCATTTTCATCTCTTTCTCCTTATGTCACAGAGTTGATGAATGACAGGACTCAAACTCAGAATTACTCCTTGCCCAGACTCGGTCCTTGAATTAAGCATGGGGGTCTGGCTCTCCTTTGCCAGAGTAAGTTCTTCCACAGGAAGCTCCTCCATCCCTTATGTAAACATACTGGCCCACATATGACTAAGTTCTAGGCTGAGTCTAACTTAGGCTGAAAATGGGGCATCTCTTATAGTATGCATCTGCTGAAGTCTGTGTTCTCCAGTTATTTGTAAAATGGGGATAATAATAGTACTTTTATGATTAGGGGTTTGTGAGGATTCAAAGTTACGTTGCACGCAGAATGCTTATTATGTGCCTGGCAGGTGCTGTGGACTTAATTGTGTTCCCCTAAAATTCATATATGCAGCCCTAACTTCCCAGGTGTTTGGAGATGGGCATTTGGGAGGTAATTAGGTTTAGATGAGGTCAAAAGAATGATACCTTCATAATGGGATTAGTGCCCTTATAAGAAGAGACACCAGAGAGCTTGGTTGCTTTTCTCCACCCAACACCCACTTCCTACTATACACACAATAAGGAAAAGCCACGTTAGGACATAGTGGAAGGTGGCCATCTGCAAGCCAGAAAGAAAACTCTCACCAGGAACCAAATTGGCTGACACCTTGATCTTGGACTTCTCAGCTTCCAGAACTGTGAGAAATAAATTCTGTTGTTGAAGCTACTTGGTCTATAGTATTTTTTTTTATGGAAGCCTGAGCTGACTAAGACTGTGGCTAGTAAGCTTTAATATATTTTAACTGTTGTTAAAATAACAATGACAATTGTTATTATTTACTTTTATTAAAGAGAATACCAGTTTCCTGACAAGAGGCCCAAGTTGCCAGAATTATTACTGAGCTGGTATTTCTAAGATCAGTCATATTTTCAAATGAAAACCAAGCTGGAAAGGACCCTGACTACCATCTGGGTCTAAATATAAGACCTGCCTCCATGCCTACCTGGCCATTTACAGATCTTCAATGATCTAAATTCTGATTTTTGCCCCTCTATTCTCCCCTCTTTCCAAATTTGAACATACGGCTTGGCCAGTCTCCCCAGTCATCTACAGTTTGGGTTTGAGAGGACCAGGGTGGCTCTGGTTCCCAGGATGAGATGAGACAACCTTCCCAGGAATCCATTCCGATTTGCCTGGCACTCTTCCTGTGTTAGCACTGAAAACCTCATTTCCTGGGAGCCCCTAAGTCCCAGGTAAACCAGGAGGGTTGGTCATCCCACTGGGAGGGCAGAATTCAAGTGGTGCCTGTTCACTTCCAGGTTGGCCTCCCAAGACAGAAATCACTAGAAACTGTGTGTTGATAGTGCTGAGCAAAGCATCAACTTCTTCCCTAGCATCTGTCTGGTTGGAATTCCCAGGGTCCTATTCCTGGAAAGAATCCCTGGAGCCATCTTGGGAAGACTACCATGGGGTGACATGGGAAGAGACCATCATTTAATTCAGCTGAACCACCAGTGTGATCAGATGGCTGCTCTGCTAAACTGATCAGTGCTTTGATGAGGAGCATTGGGAGGCAAGAGCCCTGCTGGGAGCCCGTGCTCAGGGCTATAGAGATTTCCCCATTGTGAACAACACAACATGCCTCCTGTCATTTTTGGGTGCTGACTCCAAGGAGGATCACAACATGTCTGGAGGATGCCATAGCACTCGTGTAGTTTGAGCCCCTGCCTCAAAGTTCCTCAGGAGGTCCTTCTATACAGTCAAAAGTTGTGAGGTCAATCTTACCTCATTACTGAGGTTGAACTCCTCTTACCTTGTATCTGGAGTTGGAGAAAGAAGATGAAACAAGGGATGAAAAACAGGCAAGAGATTTGCCAGGGAGCACGAGAAGGGAGGCAGGGAGGTATAGGAAATAAGATGGGATAAACAGACAGAGCCTCAGTCCTTCACCCCAGGCACAGGACAACTTGGTCCCACTTCTCACTGGCCACGCACTGACCCCTAACCCTGATTACATCCTGACCACCAGCTGAGCTCTGACTGTCATCAAATACTGAGACTCTGACCACATACTGACCCTTGATCTCTGACCCCTAGGCAGCTACCAGGAGGGTTGTTGTCTGAGACTCTTGTCCACAATCTTTCTTCATGTAAGAGTAGACAGTGCAGCTCTGTGTTCATGCACCAGCTCAGCTGCTTTCTCCCAGAATCCGTCAATGCCCCAATTACCAGCAAACTGAGAACACTTGAAATGACTCTCTCTGCATGTTAATTCAGCCAAGTGCGTATTCATCAGGTAGCCCGGGCCCCCTGAGTGCCCACTGCTGTTATTTGCTCTGCAGAACCAGGTAATTTCCTGGCTGGACCATGGGAAGTTGAAAAGCAGTGTCAGCTTCTCCTGCTCTTAATTAGGACTGGGCTTTCTCTGGGAAATCACTGATCATTATCAATGAACTTGTAATTTTATGTCCCAGAATTAGAGACTGATGATTAAAGAGAATACCGAGGGGCTGTGGTGCAGGCCTAACCTCCATAGATCTGGGCATTCTTTTAATCTCCATAATTTATTCCGCTGTGACCTTTTCCTACAGCTTCGCTGAGACTTTCAGAATTGCTACATCTCCTTCTCTTTGGGAAGGAGAGGGCTATTTCCCTTTGACTGTCAGCAGTGGTCAGCCCTCCTGGCTCGTGGAGAGTGAGCTGGTGACCTGTGTGGGGCCTAAGACTTTGTTCAAAGAGCACGACAAGGGTCTGGACTGGGAACTCTTCTCTCTGCCTCTGTCTTTCTTGGTCCTAAGTGAGCCTAGGGCTACATTTGAGTCATATGCTGGGCTGGTTGAACCCAGTGAGGGCAGAGCTCATGGGGCTCCATCAGAACCATACCAGAAGACAGCAGAGGCCTCATCCCTACAAGGCTCCTGATGCTTGGTCAGGACCCTGAAGCTGTGCCCCTCTATGGGGCAGAGCTGGTAGTTTTACCTGTATCCACTCTTCTTTCTTTTGCCACAACATCCTATCCTGCTTCTCAGTCCAGTGGTTAGGATGACATATTCTTTCACTTTCAGGGACAGCCTTGGGGCTCAGCCCCTGCCAGTCATCACCTTCACACCACTGCGGTCACAATGAGTGGCTCAGGAATCGGCAGGTGATCCCAGTAGGTTCGATGAGACTCAGTCCTGTTGGAAAAGGGAAGTTTTCTTTTTGCTGCAGTTGCTAAGCTGAGAGAAAGTTAGGGTGTACCCACCAGTGTTCTATTTGATGACTGGATTCAAAGACCATGCAAGAAGTGACATTCACAGGTGGGAATTGAATGCCTACCGTGTACTTAGTCTTGAGAGAATATGAGCGACAAAGAAGGGGATCAAATATTCTTGAGATGAAAGAAGAAATAGAATTCATACATGAAACCAAAGAAAAAATGTTGGCAAATCTCAATCTCTAATGGATAAATCTCTAAATTAGTAGTTGAATAGATCATCCAGGGAGCCTTCCAGATGGTGACTGCTGGTTTGTTCAAGCCTGAGGCAGAGTTGTCACCATCCACTTGGCTCTTGGCCCCAGTCTTTCCTTGCACAGTGGGGTCGTCTTGGCTCCACAAGTAGGTTTGGTGTCCTTGCCCTCCCAGCTCCGCTCTCCTGGGCTCCTTTTAGAAACTAGAGTGCTGCCTGCTCTCTCTGCTCTTATCTGTCCCCAGGAGGTGGCATGATGCAGTTGTCAGAGCAGCAAGGTTGGAGTAGGGAGACCTGAGTCTCCATTTGGTTGGGTCACTAATAACTAAATGGCTTTGGGCAAGTCACATAACCTATACAAGCTTCCATTCCCTCAAATGGCCCTGGGTTTCAGAGAGCATCCAGGGAACCATGGAAACAAATATAAAATTTATAATGGACTTGAGATTATATGGTTTAATTCTGAGCTCAAGTCCTGCCCATCAAATACCATACCACAGGGAGGCTCTGATACTTGTCACTATTTCTCCTCAAATACGCTGGCAAGTTGCTGTGAACTCTTAACCAAATTTGGAGCACACTTAGGAACTTGAATTGCCCTTCTTCTCCTAATCATCGCATCACTTCAGGAAGAAAATTTCCCTTTGGATATTGAGGTCAATGACAGATTTAAATCAGCAAGGACCACCCTGAATTCTCTTGGTTTTTAACTTACTGAATCTTGAGCAAATTGAGGCCTAGACCCTGGCATGGCTTTTGGTCATCCCTGCCTCTAGTGTGAGTAAGAAGAGGCCTTACAGGTAAAACACATGAATGGCATCTGAATCAGAGCTCGTCCCTGCTACAACAGTGATGCTGGCCAGGGGAGGAAGCTCAGAGTTGTCTGAAGCTTAAGCTGAAGGGTACCCCAAGTCTTGGACCTCTTAGCCAAGTCCCTACCTCTGCCTTGTCCTGAAGTCTTACAACTTCTCAACTGGGGCTCAGGCCTCACCCCACCTGCACACTCTGTTCCTCTGAGGGTTCCAGGGTCAATCTTGGGCTTAGCCACAGGAATTTTAAAGTTTTTATCCCTTGTTCCAGGACTGACCTTGTGTATCACTTCTCAAAAGTGTCTTCCATGTGTCATACTCTATGACTGTAGCCCTATGTCGGGAGGAAATCTGACTTTACTTCCTCCATGACTCCAGTTTTCTTATGTTTTATATGATCTCAAATTTTGGGTGTTTTAGCTTCTATGGGAGCCTAGGGGCTCCTTGTCCCATGGTCCTAGTCTATTTTGATCTTCCAACACAGTTTCCTATTGAGTTAACACTGGTCCCAGACAGAGAGGGCATTTGGTAAATAGTAATTGGGTGGATGAGTAGAAAATGATTTGGTAGAAGAATGGCTGAATTATTGGGTGCATATACGGAGTGATGAAGTGACAACGGATGTATAAATTGATGGATGCATACCTTTGTGGATGGATGCACATAGATGGGTTCATTTTGGCAATTTTGAGCTTAACTTGCAGCCTTGGGATCCCTCTCTGTCATACTCCAATGCCTTGCCAGCCTGTCCCAGGCCCCTCTCCACAGCCAGTCTGTTGCATGCCCCTGCCTCCCTGCCTGTACCTTTGCCTGGTGCCCCCACTGAGCTGCCTGTGGTGTGCTAGAAGGTCTAACTTGTTTCTGGTCCTCAAATTTGGCCTGTCCTATGACAGGCACCTCTAGTAGTGCCATTCGTGGTCAAAGCTGGAGACATGCATGGATTAAGGCCATGCATGTACCAGTGTCTTATAATGTTGAAAGAGTTAGCCCACCCTCCATTCTCCATTTTACTCTCCAGATGGGTAGGCTCCTTGCCTCTGACAACTTGCTTTGCTTTTTCCTTTATGAAAGAATAATCAAAGCCAAAATGTGGCGGGTGGAGTTTCTGAAAATCAGTATAAAGGAAGCAAAGGAAAGGAGCCAGCTGAGATGGAGATAATGTTCAGTGCCTCTGACTGAGGTGGGCCTTGTCAAAACAAATCTTTAAAGTGCAGAACCTGGAAGCTAGTACCAGAGGGAACAGAAATCTCTGAGATAGACACTCCTCCTGGGGTGAGCTGCTAATGGTGCTGAGACATGCACCTTGGCTCCTACTCCTCCTGGCTTTTCCCAGAGCAGCCTGGCTGCTGAGGCAAAGGGTCCTGGGGCCTCAGGTCCCTAATCATCTTTCCCCAGGAACCCAGAACCAGGGCTTTGGGGAGAAAAGGTGCACAGCCTACAAGGCCCCCTTGAAGCAGGCAGCTCAGGGGACTTGCATTCTCAAAGCTTCCGAAAAGTTTTTCTGGGTCCAAGCCAGAATGTGTCAGTTCATTCAGTTGTGTCTGTTACCTGCTCACCTCTTTGACTCTCCCTTAAAACACTCCTATCTGACATAAATCTCTTGATGGGTCTTGCTGCCATTACTGCACTCCTCCTGGCCCTTCCTGTTTGCAGCCCCCGGGAAATAGTTCTAAGTGACATCGTACATGAGATGATGTCACTCTTATGGCTGGATGTTCCAACATTGAGCTAAAGCCCTCAAAAGTTCCTCATCATCAACAAAGCAAAGGCAACATCATTTAAGGTCCCTGGCCATTTGGCCCTGCCCCAACTCCCACCTGTAGACTATTCCTCAGCTGTGGTTTCTTTACTTTTATTTCTGTTTTATCTTATTATTTTTATCTTATAGAGGTAAAAATTGCATAACATAAAATTAACTAATAACCATTTTAAAATATACAATTCAGTGGCATTTAGCATATTTACAATGTGATGCAACCATCACCAATATCTGCTTCCAAGACATTTTCATTGCCCCACAAGGAAACTCCATACCTGCTAGTAGTCATCCTCCATTCCTCCCTCTCCTCAGCCCCTGGCAAATACTAATATGTTTTGTGTCTCTATTGATTTACCTATTTCAGATATTTCATATAGATGGAATCATACAATATGTGACTTTTTATGTTTGGCTTATTTCAAGTAGCATAATGTTTTTGAGGTTGATTCATGTTGCAGCATGTATCAACACTTCTCTATTTGTGGCTGTATAATATTCCACTCTATGTGCATACCACACTTTGTTTATTATTTCATCCATTGATGGACACTTGTGTCCATCTTTTGGCTGTTGTGAGGAGTGTTGCTATGAACATCTATGTATAAGGATTTGTTGGAGTCCCCATTTCCAGTTCTTTTGAGTATAATACCTAGGAGTGAAATTGCTGGGTCATATGGTAGTTCTATGTTTTAAAAAACACCTAGGTCGTGGTTTCTTCAGGTTCTTTGGATCCACTGTGTCCTTTTACTTCTCTGTGCTTTGCGCATGCTGTTTCTCCTGCATATTATGTTTGTCTTCTCTTTTTCATCTGAAAAACTGGGTGTCCTTTGTATGCAGGTTCTGAGAAGCTGTCGCTTGGCTGTTGGGGGCCGGGAGTGCCCCGAAATTGCCTCTTTTGGCCCCTGGGGAGCACTAACATTTGTTTTCCTTCCTCTCAGTATGCAGTGGCTGGCTACCGGCTCCGTGTTGGCCTTGTCATGCTTCATTAGGATTGCTTTTGTTGCTACGAGCTGAGGTTTTCTCTGTTGCTAGGTTCTCTTTTGTTTCATATATATCTCACAATTTTTTTTCCCTGGCAAATAATCAGCACCCAATTAATTCTGAATTTCTCATTGTTTGCTCCAGCTGTCGAGCTCCTTGCATGAGCAAAGAGTGATTGTTCAATGTTTTCCCCATAATGAACTGTGAGAGTCTTCTGGGTCACTCCTGGTTTTGAGGAGAAGAGCGAGTGAGAGAGACAGAGACAGACAGGCACAGAGACACATGGAGAGATTGAGAGATAGAGACAAAGGGAAAAAGAAAGAGGGGAACAGAGAGACACAGAGTAAGGAAAAGAAATACAGAGAAAGAGGCAGAGGCACAAGCATAGGGATAAAAGGATTTGGAAGCAGACACACGTGCATCAAAGTCATAGTCACAGATGGACATACAGAGATGCAAAGAGAGAAACACACTTGCAAAGACACACACACACACACACACACACACACACACACAGAGAGAGAGAGAGAGAGAAAGAGAGAGAGAAGTGAGAGGTCACCCAATACACACAGACTGAGAGAAAACACACCAAGATACACAGAAACACAGAAAGAGAGAGAGGGAGAGACACACAGAGACAGTGATAGAGAGAAAGAAAGACAGAAAGAAGCACACAATGAATCATTTTGTGTAGCCTCTCGAGTCTGTGTAGCATAACAATGACAAGAACTGACATTATTGAGCATCTACCACCTGCCTCATGCAATAACAGGAGCTGCTCAGGCATCACCTTCCTTAATACTCACAACCTCCTTGGGATTTCCCCATTCTCCAGGCAAGGAAACTGAAGCTCAGAACTCTTAGATAACATGTGCATGGCCACACTGCTGGAAAAAGGCAAGATAAAATTTGGAACTGAGGTTTCTCTGTCTCCAAAGCCTGCCTAACACTTATACTCTAGTGCTCCCCAGGAGTGATCCACACATTTGGATATCACTTGCTACTTAATAGCTATGCAGCCACAGGCAAGCTCCCTTATTTCTCTAGGCCAGCAATGTGGCTGGCTGGATTCCAGGGTCCTGCCTGTGCTCACTCCCTGTGCTCACCCGCTCTCTGAGTCCCAACCCAGGCTCTCCCAGATGGCGTTACTCAGATTATGCTTCTGAGAATTTCCATGTCCTCTCCTTCTCTATGGGCCAGCCCCTCCATATTATTTGGAAACCCATTGGCACCCTCTCCCTTATTCTCTCTGCAAGACTTTTATTGTTATGTCAAGTTGCAGGTTACCTTGAATAGGGAAAGAGGTGAGAGGTTTGTTCCTGGGAACCAGTAGTGTGTTGGCCTTGGGAAGAAGAGGGCAGGCAATTTAGAGCCAAGATACATAGGGAGGCTGAGGAAGCTCCAGATTAGGTTAAGATACACAAACACAGGCATCCTGGAGCCCATGTCAGGTAGGACACCTTGTCTGCTTCTAGGGCACCATGGGTGTCAAAGAGGAGGGACGAACTCCTTCCTGCTTCTGTATCTTGGGTCGAGGTAGGTGTGACTTTGTTTCCACAATCCAGAAATGAATATTTGGTATATCACTAACACACAATATATTTTACTTATTTATCCAATTTGTCTGTCTCCCTCTCTGGAATATAACTCCATGAGGGCATAGATTTTTGCTATTTTTCTTTTTTAACTACTGAATCATCAGGGTCTGGTATGTCATAACTATTTCATAAATGTATGTTGAATGAATGCAAGCTAGAATGATTCTCAGACTCTCCTCTGGCTGAGGCTGGGTGGGGGAGGCTGTGGAAGCTGGGGGGTCCTCACAATCTCTTTCAAGAAAAACACTGCAGAAGCTGTGGTAAGCTTTTGAGCCATAACATCCGACTTCTATTTTAGAAAGCTGGCCCTGGGGGCTGCGTGGAAGTCAGACTGGGGGGCGGAGCTTTGAGGAGAGCAGGGTGTTATCTGACACCCCGAGGCTTCAAGGCCTGCAAAAGTGCCATCAAAATGGGAAAATGCAGCTAACTTCAACAAAATTGTCAAGTTCGCTAACTTTTTTATTTTTATTTTTTAGTTAAAATCTTGCTTGCTTGACTGGTTTTTTCCAAACTCCCAGAGCTCCCGGGAAAGTCAGTCAATATGGCATTATTGTCATTTGGGGAACAGTAGAGCTTTGAAAAATGCCTTTTGCATTCTGGATTTATGGAAACTGTTTGAACTGTGTGAGCCTTGAAGAGCACTTCGAAACAGTGTTTTGATTTTCTCAATAGTTTCCTGAGGATTATTAGAAATGAGAATTCAAGAGCCGGGATGGATTTTTCCCATAGGCTGCATGCTTGTCAAGAAGCATGATTTATCTGGGCATACTTCAATAAGGACTCATGGAGCAGGCAAAGGTGTCCATTCAGCAGTCTGAGGCAGCTCTTTCCTGAAGCTATGCGTCCACCCAGACTCAAACGCCAAAAAATCTGAGTGAGAGCTTGTTTCAAGGTGGGACACACTGCAGTTCAGCTTGCCGCTGGGTGGGTCATGGGTCTTTCACACCTGGGGTTGAGCCACTTCCACCCCCACCTTACACTTCCTACTATTGCACAGAGCCAGATCAGACAAGGTGAACTTCAAGCATCCACTAATCTTGTAATATTTGAGGATTTAGGGTTCAATGGCCAACTCATTATTTGAGTTCAGACCTTTCTAGTCAGTGCCCCAGATGGCTTTGGGAACCTGGAAGTGTGTGCAGTTGGCCAACGTCAGGGTCTGGGATTGTATAGGTCAGAGTGGAATGAGAGGGATTGGAAAGAGAACCGCTTGCTGGTGCCTTTTATTTCTTCTCCAAGGAAGGCTGGGAAAAGTATCTCCAAGGGTATGATGGAATCTATGACTTTGCTGGCAGATGCTAATGAGAAAGTAGTGGGTGCCTGAGGCCCTGCCTGGGTCTTGGACATTGCCATCTCTAGGAAGCTGGCTTGGCATTTCATTTGCATCAGGAAATGAAAACTGTCTTCTCAGTAGACTTTCCAGCAGGTCCACACACATGCTGAAAGTTCACACTCTGAGATCTGTGCACACTGTGCCTTCCCCCTCAAATGCACGTGGCCCAAACCTACTTTCATTTTAAGATCCAGTTCAGGGGATCTTTGCTTTCCAGCAACAGAATTTGAGGCTGTGCCCACCTTCTGTACAGCCTATATCACACTGTAATTTTGCACGTGTCTGCCTCCCCAAGAAGACTTGAGGGTGTGGGAAAGGTCTCATTCATTCTTGTAGCTTCAGAGCCAGAACAGGCTGGGTGAGTAGTGAGTGGTGGTTGAATTATATTGACCCATCTGGACTTGGAGTCCTGCAGACCTGAGTTTGAATCTTTCCTCTATTGTTTTTACTTCTGTGCCTTTGGATAAGTCACCTGGAAAACCCTCTGGCATGTTTCCTTACTTCTGTACTGATCTGGTGAAGGCTGAGAAGATGACATGTTGGAATGGGCTCTTTAAGTTGGAAAACACCACATAGATAATACTTAATACTATATGCCAGATACAACTCTAACCACTTTCCATATACTAACTCTTTAAATTCTCACAACCCTATGAGCTGGTTACTACTGTTAGCATCCTCCCATCATACAGACATGGAAAGTGAAGCTCAGATATGAAGTCCCTTGCCTAAGATCACACAGCTAGAAAAAGTCACTCCCGAGATCTGAACCTGGATAAGGTGGCTCTAAAGTCTATGTACTATTTATTGAGTACCAACTACGTGCCAAGCACTTTATTTCAGTGAATCATCATGGAAACCCAATCAGGTTTTATTTCTCTCATTTGAGAGATGAAGAAATTCAGACTCAGAGAGGTAAAGTAACCTTTTTAAGGTCACACAGCTTGTAAGTGGCAGAGCTGGGATTCAGCTGACATGATTTTCCTATTGCTCTCCCCTTTCCCACTCTTTTAATTCTACTGCAGGGGAAGCAGAAGCCCAGAGAACAGAAATGTCTTCACAAAGCCATGTGACAAATGAGTGGTGGAGCCCTGGATGTAAACCCAGCTTTAGTTAACTATTGCTTTGTAACAAACATCTCTTGCCAAACCAGTGACTTGAAACTACCATGAATTTTTATTTCTCATGATTTGGTGAATTGATTGGCTAGCCCTCCTGCTGATTTGGCTGGGCTCACACATGTAGCTGTGTTCATTGGAAGGTTGATGGTGTTGCGGGGTCCAAGCTGGTCTCGCTCACAGTCAGGCAGTTGGTTCTGGCCAGGGCTCCTTGGTTCCCCTCCATGTGACCTCTTATGCTCTCATAGGCAAGATCAGCTCCCTTACATGGCAGTCTCAGGGCAGAAATGGAATGAGAGCAGAAACTTCAAGGACTCTTAAGGTCTGGCCCAGAACTGGCACAGGCATCCCTTGCACTGACTTCTATTGGTCAAAGCAAGTCTCAGGCCAGCCTAGATTCAGGGGGCAGGAAACGTAGACACTGATTCTTGAAGGGGGATGGCAAAGTCACATTGTGAAAGAGCGGAGAGGTTGGGCCAGGCTTAGAAACAACCTTCCTGGTGCTCTCTGACGCCCAGCCCGGTGCCCTCTTTCCTCTCTATGCAGTTAGAGTTTTCCTTTCCTCTTCAGCCCATGTCTATTGCTAGGTCATTGGGCTAGATGACCTGGTTTCATGTGGCATGGGTTTTTTTTCTTGAAAAACGAGTGCAGGGCTTAGAAAAACCTCAGCCTCCTGCAACTTGTCTTTCCCTTCCCAACCCACTTGGTCTTGGGTTTTTCTGTAGATTTGGGCCACATTGGTGTCTGCCCTCTGCACAGCTGGCCTCGGAAGGCATTTACAGCTCTGATATCACACTCTGGGATGACCCAGCTTCACCCTATGGGCTTTTAACCCTGACCCTACACAAAGGGTGCTTTCTCAGCAAGTGAGGTACCTGGCAATACTCCAAGGGCCCAAAATGACAGAATGTTCCCAGCTAAGTGGGAAAAACTGCATCTGGAAGCACCAGAAATGGGGTTGAATATCCAGGGTAATAAAGAAAAATGTGCAAATCTTGGTTTACTTTTATTTTTAAGGTTGAGAGAAGCTCGAGCCCAGGGGGATGGCCAGTGGCAGAGTGTACACCTTGGACTGAGTTCAAATCAGCACAACTTTACTAAGTGCTTGCCTCAGACCACGTAGGTCACCCACATACAGGAGCAAAGGTGTGTACCAAACGAGAAAGACTGTGTTTTAGGAAGTGTTTTTGCCACATGAGGGGGGCTGCTGTTTTGGCATGGAAGGTGAGGAGAGAAGACATGCAAACCATTAACCATGATGCACAACAAAATGGAGGAAACAATTCTGGTTCTAGGCCCAAAAGAACTGGAACCATGGTCTCTAAGAGACATTTACACAGCCATTTTCATATCAGCATTATTTATAATAGTCCAAAAGTGGAAGAAACCCAAGGATAAATGGACAAACCAACTATGGTATATACATACATATACACAATGGAATATTATTTAGCCCTAAAAAGGGAAATTCTGAGACATGCTACAAAATGAGTGAACCTTGAGGACATTATGCTAAGTGAAATCAACCAGTTACAAAAAAGACAAATACTGTAGGATTCCACTTATATGAGATACATAGAATAGTCAAATTCATAGAAACGGACAGTAGAGTGGTGGTTTTCAGGGGTTAGGGGTGGGGTATGGTGAGTTTGTGTTTAATGGAGAAAGAGTTTCAGTTTAGGAAGATGAAAATAGTTTTGGAGATGGATGGTGGCGATGGTTGCATAACAATGTGAATGCACCTAATGATACTGAGCTGTACACTTAAAAATGCTTAAGATAGTATATTTTATGTTATGTGTATTTTACACACAAAAACCCAGGTGGGAGACCCTGGACAGAGGTGAGGCTCGGCATGCACAAAGCAGGTAAGAAAAGGCAAGTTCACCATTAGGAGTGTGAACGCTGAGGTGCTGTGGGCAATTTAAAAAATTGCTAAAATTAAAATAAATTTTTTTTTCTTAGAAGAAAGAAAAAGCAAGAACCACAGACATTTCCTTCCCCAACTATGGCTATATGGCATTAAGTTGTGAACAGTATATACACACTTTTTAAAATATCTAAAATCAACTGAAATCATGATGTATCTGCACAGCTGCAAGGAATTCAGTATATTGAAGAAAAGACAGCAAAGTGAGGGCTAGAAAGAGAAAGCAGAGAGGTGACTGGTTGGAAAAGTAGCCGAGGTTCAGATCACGATGGGGCTTTTAAGCCTTGTTAAGTATTTTATGTTTGTTATAAGTACACTAATGTATTTAAACCATTGGAAAAAAGCTATCCTCTCAATGGACAGCCTAACTCTTTTTAAAAAAATTTATTTATTTTAATTAGTTTCAAGTATACAGTATATTGGTTAGACATGTAAACAGTCCACAAAATGATCCCCCCAATCGCTCCTTCTCTCCTCTGACCCTCCACCTAGCCACCATATTAATGCTCACTGCATTTCCTATGCCGTGCTCCCCATCCCTGTGACCATCCATCAGCTAATAATTTGTACTTCTTTAACCCTTCACCCCATTCTTCCAGCCTCCCAACCCCCCTCCCCCTATCCATCACCAAATTGTCTACTAAATTTGTGAGTCTGTTTTTGATTAGTTTGTTCTTTTTATTCCTTAGATTCCACATATAAGTGAAATCATATAGTGTTTATCTTTCTGTGTCTGACTTAAATACCTTCTAGGTCCATCAAAGCAATATCTTTTTCCATCCCCTTCCTTTTTGTCTGTGTGTGTTTTTCAATATGAAGTGAGTCTCTTGTAGGTAGCATGCAGGGGTCTTGTTTTCTTATCCATTCATTCACTCTTTTAGTTGGAGCACTTGATTCTTTTCCATTTGAAGTACTTATTGATAGGAATGTAGTTGTTACCATTCTTTATTCTTGTTTTTGATATATGTTTTTTCTTCTTAAAGAAATCCCTCCAACATTTCCTGTAATACTGGCTTGGTGGTGGTAAATTCCTTTAGGTTATTTTTGTCTGGGAAACTCTTTATTGTCCTTCAACTCTAAATGATAGCTTTGCTGGATAAATTATTACTGGTTATAGATCTTGAGTCTTCATCTTGTCGAATATTTTTGCCAAACCCTTCTGTCCTGCATAGTTTCTTTTGAGAAATCATCTGCCAGTCTTATGGGTGTTCCCTTACAAGTAACTATCTGTTTTTTTTTCTTGCTGCTTTTAATATTCTTTCTTTGTATTTAACCTTTGGCATTTTAATTATGATGTGTCTTGGTGTGGGCCTCTTTGGGTTCATTTTTCTTGGGACTCTCTGAGGTTGTATGTCTATTTCCTTCACCAGACAAGGGAAGTTTTCCATCATTATTTCTTCAAATAGCTGTTCAACAACTTGTCTTTCTTCTGGTACGCTGAAGACACAGATATTTTTATGTTTAATAGTGTCCCATAGGCTCCTTAAATTTTTTTTATAGTCTTGGCTTCTTTTTTCTTGACATTCTGATTGATTGCCCTGGCCTTTCCCATCCTCTAGATAGGTCATTTGATCCTCTTCTTTATTCACTTTGTTCATTCCTTTATTTTTTTGCATTTAATATACTTCTCATCTCAGATAATGTGTTCTTCATTTCAGACTGGTTCTCTCTTATAATTTCCATTTCCATTTTTATGTTTTTTACCTCTTTGTTGAAGTTCTCACTGAATTTATCTACACTTTCCGTAAGTTCATTGAGCATCTTAATAACCAGTGTTTTGAACTCTGCATCTGTTAGATTGCTTGACTCCATTATTCCTGGATTCCTTTTCTTTTCTCTCATATGGTTTCTGCTTCTTTGTCTTCACTTTTTGGCTGCCTTTCCATGACTGTTTCTATGTACTAAGCAAAACTCCTAAAGTCTCCTGGTCTTATTAGTGTGGATTCGTGAAGTAGGTGTCCAGTGGCACAGTCCTGAGAGGGGTTCAGCTGCAGGGCAAATTTAGCCTCAGTCTCTGCCCCTCCGGGGCCACCTGTTAAGATTCAGCAAGTAATCCACAGATGCTGTGCTTATAGTTGCCTCAAAAGGCCACACCAGAAACTGAGGCCAGCTGCCTCCAGTGTGAGTCTAGGTGCTGCTCAGCAAGGAGCACCTGATTCACTGAAGATATACCTGGATGTGGCTTGGGTGAGGCCACGAGTTGGGAGACGCAGGATTTCAGGGAATCTTCTGGGCTGAGCGAACTTTCTTATTCAGTTTGATGACGTCTAGGCTATGGCGGCACTGTGTTTGTGCACTAGGAGCGGGGAGGGCTCAACAAAGAACAATGGATTCCACCAGCACTTCTCTACCGAGCTAGTTTTGCCTCGGCCCTCACTCTGACAATGTCTCCCTGTAAGTCCCTGGTGCCCCCTGTGCACAGCCGAATTGGCACTGGTGCTCAGAGCAAGCAGGTCCATCACCATGAAAGTCTGCTTGCGGACATGGCCACTTTAAGAGGTGTCTGCCGCTGCCGCTGCCGCTGCCTCCGTTTCAGTTGCTCGAGACTGGGCAACCCCATGTCCTCGCCCCATCCTACCTTCTGCCATTGCAGGGTGCTTTCATGGATTTCTCCCTAGTTGTATGGCTTGTTCATCTAGATCCCAGGTGATTTTTATTTGCTGTTTGCTCCTTGTTTCCATCACAACTTTGATTTGGTTGCCAGGGGGATGAACAGAGCCTCTATCATCTATACTATTTTTTCCCTCCCTCTTTTTTTTTTAATCAGAGAGTTTGGGAAACAATTTTGAATCCATGATAATGTGTTAACAACTTTAATATTCTATGTTTCTCTAAGCCATAGGGACATGGAGGGGAGTCAGTATTAATGGTTATTAATGACTATTAAGAGCACAGTTTCTAGAATCAGAGATATAAAAGTTGGCATTCTAGCTCAATCATTTGCATAATGTACGACTTTGAGAAAATTGCTTAGTCTCTAAGAATCTCTATTAGCCCATCTGTAAAATGGGGACAATAATACCTCTTAGAGCCTTTTAAAGGATATATTAATTTTCCATGCTGCATGGCAAGTGATCATAAACTTAGAGGCTTATAACAAAACATATTTATCATAGCTTCTGTGAATCAAGAATTTGAGTATAGCTTGGTTGGGTCCTCTGCTTAGGATCTTTCAGATTGCAATCAAGGTATCAGCCAGGACTGGGTTCTCATCAGAGGCTTGCCTGGAGCAGGATCTGCTTCCAAACTCTCTTAAGTTGTTGGCAGAATTAATTTCCTCATAGCTGTAGGATTTATGGCAGCTCACTTCTTCAAAGCCAAAAATGGGGAGGAAGGAGGAGGAGAGAGACTCCAGCGAAAGAAATGTTATAATCTTATGTAATAACGTATGAATTATTACAAACATCACATCCCCTTTGCTGTATAATGGATAGAAGCAAGTCCCAGATCCTGCCCACACTCAAGGGGAGGAGCTTACACAAAGGCATGACTACCAGAAGGGGGGTGGTCATGGTGGGAAGCACCTTAAAATCTGTACACCTTGATTATCTGGTAGAATCATGTACATGAAAGAGTTTAGCCTGGTGCCCAGCATACAGAGAACTTACTCAAGTCTATTAACTGTTATCATTAGCATATTATTTGAGGACAATGTGATAGACCATTTCTGTGGTTTGGGTAACAAAAACACACTGGATGTACTATAAACACTTTTAGGAAAAAATAGACATGTAAGTATGTTTTCAGTGAATCAAACAATAAAAGCCAACCTCCACCTTCTCCCCTGTGGGGATTCTTGCCCATAGGATGTGTCTCTCTCTGAGGTGTGCCACATTGAGATACTCTTTAATTGGGCATCTTCAAATGTTTCATTGTCCTAATCGGAATATTGGGTAGCTAGGAGGTCAGTATTTAGGATCTCTTTGCCTTCATCAGTGTGGCTTATAACCTACAGTGATGGCCATGTTTTGCTGTTTCTTTATCCGAAAGTTTTCATTTAAGATTAAAAAAAAAAATTCCTTGGTAATGAAGGGAGTTTATGAAGAACAATGCCCAAACCCTAGGAAGGGGTAAATGTTTTCTAGCTGTTTTGTGAAGAGCGTTGCACATTCTGCATCCTACTACCCTGCTTTGTTCTTCATCTGCCAGCTCAGACCCCCCAAATGTTAGTGGACAATTGAAACCTTCACTTTATTTCAAAAAGCATTAAAAAATTATGCACAAATTGAGAGGTGGGTGGATAAGCAAATCATTGAAGCCTAAGAGAGTGTGAATTATCTGGTTAGAATTAAGGAGGTTTAGGGAAGATGATGGGGAGAAAGAGAAAGAGGACCAGTATCTATCAAACATCTACTATGTGCTGAAACCCTGATAGGCACTTTTCATAGCTTCGTCATTTAATTCCCACAGCTATCTTGTGAGTTAGGAAATAAATACTAGTCTCGTAAAACTGTTGAAACCCAGGCCCAAAGTCAAAACTGTTAATTAGTTGGGGAATAAGGACCTGGAATTAGTCTAGATGACTCTAAGGTCAGCATTCTGCTCATTCCATCCTATTCATGCTGCTTCTGCTGTGGACTTAACCCATGAGCCACAGCCAGCCACCAAAGTCTCCTGAGAAGGGGTGACATGGTCAGAAATGAGTTTTCAGAAGAAGTTTCTGGCCTTAGGGCAGCTTATAGATGGCTGATAGATGGGAATGGGAGTGTCCAGAGAGAGAGACTAGTTCTGAGATTGTTCTGTTGGCTCAGTAAAAAAAACGATGCCTGAACCAGGGCAGAGGCAACTAGGAAAGGGAGGGGAGAATGTATTAATCACATATATATACTATGTATTTTAGCTGTTAAGAACCACACTCAGAGAGAGAAATTACCATTGCCATTTTATAGATAAGGGCGTCGAAGTAACTTGGCCAAAGCCAGGATCTGATCCTGGTTTATTCTGACTCCAGGGCTCCTTGCAGTTTCCTTTCCATCTCTTCTCACACTGTGCTAGTTCTTGCGTGGTGGGTGACAGTTTGCTTCTGGGTGTGAGGATAAGGGAAAGGGGGATGAGCTTTTAAGGTTGAAGCCCTGGTAGCAGAGGCCTTCCTCTGAGAGAGACAAGTCAGGATGGAGCAGGTTTGGAATGCGCAGAGGGGTCCTAGTGGCAGCACTAAGTCCGTGGTGGACTTTGGGTCCTGAAGCTTGGAGATTTTGTGTGTGGGTGTGAGTGTGAGAGTCTCTGGAATAAACCTGATCTCTGAAACAAAAGGAGTGAAGAGATGAGGAAGGGAAGGAGAGATTAGAGAGAGGGGAGGAAGAGAAAAGAGTCGAGGAGAGAAGAGGTGAAGAGAGATGCTACGAGGCCCTCATGGAGGCCAGTGCCCATGGGTCAAAGGGAGGAGGGAGATATGTGAAGGAGACGGAGGGTGGAGGCGAGTGAGGTGCAGGTGTGTAAGATGGAGGAGAGGCAGGGAGAAGGCAAACAGGGAAGTCAGGCCAGGAAATAGAGAGAGAAGGTGATTGCAGTCAAAGTTGCAGAGAGTAAAGGAGGATGAGGCAGAGTGGATTTCTCCCGATCGACCGTGGGTGGCTGGCAGGGTGGGTCACCTTGGAGAGCCGGTGAGGAAGATGGGCTGTGGCACTGTGCAGATGCCTGGGATGGAGACTGCACTGGAGCTTCTTCAAAAGGTCTTCCATGAGGACTCAAACAAGGACTATACAGACGTCTTTGTGTGCAAGTTATTTTTGCTGTTAACCCACGTGGTCGCGCCTGGTAATTATAGGGTAAAAGAAATTAAGAAAGACATAATTTCTCCCCATCAAAGCTTGACTGTTTTACATCTCCACCTCACACTGGCAGCCAGGCTTTCTGCCTTCACAGGTGCCACTTTGATTTCAGTCACGTAGGAAAGGAATTTGAAACACTTTCAAAGTGATTAAAGCGAGGATGCTATTGCAAATTTGGGCTAAATGCAATAATCACATTAACTGTTTATGGTCAGGGGGCTTTCTGGAAGAAGTCCCTGTGTGAGTGGGGCAATGCGGCTGGGGCTAGTCAGGGCAGTGATGGCAGAGGTGGCGATGGCATTGCAGGTGCAGATGGGAGTGGGCCCAGCTAATAGTAATAATAGTCATTATTATTATTACAGCTACTGTTTACCGAGCATTTACTACTTACCCAGTGTTCTCTTTAACCATCACTAAAGCCTCATCTCATGGGAGCTGTGATTCTCATAGTAAGGAAACTGAGGTCCAGAGAAATTCAGTTTCATTCAAAATACACACCTGGGAAGTGGCAGAGTTGGATGTGTAGTCAGTCCTGTCCCATTATGTAAACCACCCAACTGTCCTATATGGCATCCCAAGATGTCCCTTTTTCATGTTTAGCAAAATAGACCTGGAAGGAGCAGGTGGGACCCTGGCTTCTTATTTCTCCAATGTTCTTGGACATGAGGAAATTTGAGCAGCTCACTCCCTCCATGGGGGCAGAGGGTGCAGCTCCAAAGGCTCAGGGAGAGAGATAGAGGCTGAAAGTGCCATCCAGAGGAAAGATGGAGAAAATTCACGGAATGAAGGGTCAGGTGACAGGGTCCATGAGGAGGTCCAGGAGGGCTGATGTGATGTGGCTCCATCTTCCTCTCTGGTGGGATCCTGCCATGAGCATGGTGATGGCTTCTCCACCCTAAGCAATGCTGAGCTCTGGCTGCGGGTCACAGGAGCTTTTCTGCTACACCATGTCCTTGCCATATTGGGATCAAATCCACATATCTGTCTCCTTCGTTGACATGTCCAAGCACCACAATTTTCTGAGATGAGTAGGAGTCTTGGGTGCCTTCAAAAGTGACTTCAGTTTTCCTTCTAAACCTGCTTGGTGGGCTGGTTTTCCCTTCTCCTAAGGAGATCCACATTTCTTTGCTCACATTTGGATCCTAAAAAGTCCTCTGCTCATCTCTGCCCCCAACACAGTCTCTGTTCAGGAATTAGGATGTCCAGTCTGGGGTAACACCCAAAGCTCCTCAATGTATTTAAAGATCTCAATCAGGAAAAGGATTTGGGAGAGATTTTTTTTTTTACTCTCCATATTAGTTTCCAATTTCTGCTGTAACAAATCATCACCAACATAATGGCCTAACTCAACATAACTTCATTATCTTACAGTTCAGAAGTCTAAAATGGGTTGGCAGGATTGCATTCCTAGTGGAGGCTCTAGGGAAGAATTTGTTTCCTTGCCTTCTCTAGTTTCTAGAGACTGTCCACATTCCTTGGCTGGTGTCCCACATCACTCTGACCTTTGCTTCCATTGTCACATCTCTTTCTCTCTGGTGCATGCTTTCCTGGCAGTGAATTCCTTACTTTTAGCATCTTTCACAATGTAAATACACGAAGACTTTTCCAAATATTTCTCTTAACAGTTCTTTTCTCAATTTCTCTCATTTTACTATGAACAGTGAGAAGAAACCAGGCTGCACCTTCAACACACTACGCTTGGAAAGCTCAACTACACATGCAAGTTCATCATTTAAAGTTCTGCTTTAAAGTCACACAACTGTAGGACACAAGTCAGTGATGCCGTCTGCCACTATATAGTAAATATACCCTTTCCTCCAGTTTCCAATAATATGTTCCTTCTTTCCTCCTGAGCCTTCACTAGAAGCATCTTTAACATTCATATTCCTGCCAACAGTCTGCTCATGATGATTTAAGTGTTCTCTGAGATGATAAAGATTTTCTCACCCTGCTCCTCACTTCCTCCTAGACCCATATTTCTACTCATGGTCAGTTCAAGACAATCTTGGCTTTTTCTACCATGCCCTTCAATATTCTTCTATCCTCTGCCCACCGTCCAGTTCCAAAGCCACTTCAATATTTTTGGGTATTTGTTACGGAAGCATCCCACTTTCAGGCACCAAAATCTGTTTCAGACAGAGTTCAAGCAGAGAGACAGAACCAGTAGTAGTTATATAGTTATATATTAAGAGGTTTATTGGCTTCTGTAATAGTAGGGCTAGGTAGGCAAGGCTGGAATCCATAGGGCAGGTGATCAGGAGGGCAGGGGGTAATTTGCTGGCATGAACTCTCTGCTCTCTGTGCATGGAATTCCTTCTTTAGGGAAGTGTCAGCACTGATCTTAAGGCATTTAGCTGATGGAATCAGGCCCATTCAGATTATCAAGGACCATATCCCTTAAAGTCAATTGATTATGGACTTTAATCATGGCTACAAAATACCTTCACAGCAATGTCTCAATTAGTATCTGATTGAAAAACCGAGGATTATCAATTTAGCTAGGCTAGCTAAGTTGATGCCTAAACCTGACAGTCATACTCCCATTCTACCCTCATCTCACTAGCTAATGAAGCTCTTGAGCAGGGCCAGGAGGTGTGGACTGGGGCAAGATAAGAGGTCAGAGGGTGGGAATGGTTTTTATGATGGTGGCAGTGGGGGCGATGTCTAGCAATTATGTCCGCTGGTGTTGGCTGCTTTTTACAGCTGGCCCTTTCTCACTTGGGTGCTTTTGAGTGTTTTTAGATCCCTGATACCATCAAACTTTGCTGGGTAATGCTCCAAAACAAATGGCTCAAAACTCAGAGGCTTAAAAACCAGGGTTTATTCTCACAGTTGTGGGTCTGCAGGTCGACTGTGATTGTTAACACAGACTGTGCTTAGTTGGTTAGTCAGCTTAAGGCCATGAGTCTGGTTCATGGCTCCTCCATAGTCATTCTGGGGCCCAAGCCCAGCTTCAGTGGCCACCTGGGCATGTTCTCCCAATGGTGGAAGGCAGGAGGGCAAGTCTAACTGAGCAAGCACACTTGTGGTTCCTACTTCAGTAACACACCTTTGGCCATAGGAAGTCACTGGCCTAGCTCAAAGTTGAGTGGTTTAACAGTTGGCTCTGTTCACCATGAAGCCAGAGACAGAGAGTGACTGTACCACTCTATTATAAAGGAGAGAATAACTGAGACCTATAATTCAGTATATCTCCCTAGTCTCAATTCTGGGGTCTCTCTTACCAGCCCCTCTCTGAGGGGCAGTTATGGTATCCCTTTGGCTTCCAATTCCTGGTAATCTTCTTTCTCACAGACTATCTTTGGGGCCCCATTGTCCCTAGAGGGACAGCTCTCTTGGGGGAATTTCTTTCAAGACCATTCTGAGCCATCTTGCCTTAGCTCTCTACATTACTGCCACTGTCCACTTCAGTCAACCTTTTGCCCTTTAGCTTGTTCAGACCCGAGTCAGACACCAACCCACTGTGTCCTCAAGTTCCATGGGGATGTGTAGCAGGTAGTCTTGAAGGCCCTTTCACTAGCAACTCCAGTCCCTTTTTCAAGAGATCCCTTGGGTCTTCATGCCTGGCAGGGGTTCCTTTTGCGCAAGAAGGATCAATTGCCAAGTTTGTGGTACGTGGTCTTTTTCTTCCAGTCACAGTCCTTTTTCTCTTTTCAGCCCCCGTGCTGCCTGCTTTTTGCTGGACACTGCATTTGTGTTCAGCGATAAGACATTTCCTGTCAGCTCCGTTGTGCTCCACTGAGCTGGGCGTTGTGTGAGCTGTTCATTAAGATTGCCTATTATTTCAGATTCCCTTCACTCAGGACAATTTATTCTCCTGCTGAAAGATCAGAATCATTGCTCCCCCAAGCCTCAAGTCCAGAGGCTTTGGCCACATGGGCACGTAGGATTAGGGTGACAGGTCCTGGCTGGTGTCTAGAGGTGTGGTTTCCACCACATCCCACAGAGGATTAGTCTGGGCAATCACAAGGGTGAGTGTGAACACTGATTACATCTGCAGGTACCAGCCAAATGAAATGAAGTGTAACTATATAATGTTAGGCAAATTTAAAGGATTGTTATTTGTACTGGGCCAGATCTCTACTTCCCAGCATAGAAGAGTGACCTCTGAGGTCAAATCCAAATTGCCTGTTTTATGCTTCTGTGAATCCAAGTACAATACAAGAAAGCTTTCAGCTGAAGAAGCGGGTCCTGCGGCCAGCCATCTGAGCCTCTTTACTGTTCCCCACCATTAAGCCCCCTCTAAGTGGCGGCCTAGTGTGGCCCAGCTGGGTAACTTGCCTCTTTCATCTGTGACAGGAGGAGAGGCTGATCATCCCTTAAGGGAGAGAAGAAGGCTCATGTGGCTTTCTACCCTGCTTCTGAGGTTGGAAAGCTCCATGGCTCAGCAGGCGCTGCTATTCTCATTAGGGGACAGTCTGCTAATGGCCTCATCTTGCCTGAACTAGCCTACTCATCCTTCAGGTCCAATGAGGAATAATCCTTGCTGAAGCCTCCTCACTGATGTGGATGTGTCTTCCTCTGGGCTGCCACAGTGTTTGCTCAACTGTTTGCTGTGACACGTGCCACATGGTGTTGTAGTTACTTGTGTGTTTATCTGCTTCTCCTTCCAAGCTGAGAGCAACTCCAGGCCTGGCTCTGATGTATCTCTGGGTCTTGTGATGCATAGCAGAAGCTCAGTGAATGCTAGCTGAAGAGGACGAGATGAAAGGAGAGGAAAAAAACATCTCCTTTCCCTTCAGCATCCAAGGGGTCTAACCTGACTTCTAGGTGAGGCTGAAATGCAGCCTGGTTGCAGGGTTTTTGTGGCAATGCCAGATGGCTGGGTATTTGGCAACAGCTTTGAAGTAATTAATCAGACATTGTTCTTTGTCCAGTGGAGCTGCTCCTCAGCCCATGGCATCACATCTTCACTTGCTTGGTGGCGAAGCAGAGGTCTCACAGAATTGACTGGTAGACGACTGCCTCAATTAGGCAACATAATCTGCTAGATGGAACATTCTGGCAGAAAAAAAATCTATCAAGTCATTCAAATGATGAGCTGACACTTTAAAAAAAATTGTTTTGATTCCCTCCAGAAGTTCATTTCATAGGGCCAACAGTGGTATGTGCAGCTGCCTGAGGAGAGCTGCATGTGAATTCACAGGAGGCAGGAGCAAAATACCCTGTGGTGCTTTGGGCATCAGTCAGAACATTGGAGTTCCAGTATTGCTTTGTGATCTTGAGCAATTCCTTTTCTACTATGGACCTCAGTTTCCCTGCTGTGGAGTGGAGTGGTTACGAATATGGAATTTTAGGCCAAATTGCCTGACTTTAGATTCCAGCTTGCTGCTTCCTAGTAGTCAGACCATCAGAAAGTTACTTTTTATGAAAAATGGGGCCAATAATAACAGATCTACTTCATAGATTATAGAGAGGGTACACAAATTAATATATGCAAAGTGCTTAGAACAGTGCCGGCACATAACGAGTGCTATGTAAATGTTTATTGTAGGTATCTTTTCCATCATCATCATTGTCACCACCATCAGACTAGGTCATTAGTTCCACACATGGGTGTCTAGACTGGGGCTGGTCTGTGAAGGCAGCATTTACCATCTACTCAAAGTGAGAACCAAATATCCATGTAACATGTGTGTAATGTTACCAACACTTCTATCTATGGAAGATTAGTCTTTTTTTTTTTAAAATGATGCCTTCCTACTTTTTTAGTGTCAAAATGCCATTCTTAAATGAAATACTAATAATTTTAGATGTTAAAAAAAAGTCTTATCAGGCAAAACAAAAAGCTGGTGGTCACATAGAGGGTCTTAGACATTACTTAGTCCAGTGTTCTCATCCTTTGAGTGAGGAGGCTTTGATCAGAGGGCAAGTGACTTGGCCAGGGTCATGAGACAGAGTGTCAACACACTGAGGATCCAAAGGAAAGGAAGGAAGTGATTATGAAAACCAAGAGAAATTCTCAAATTATCAGTATGTCAGAAAGTGTCACTAGGAGAAATTGTAAAAGTTTAGGTCAATCCCATTGAACTTTACTGAGCACCAGTTAAGACCACATCACATTATAACAAACATTAGTCCGACTCCTGCTGCCACCTCCCTGCCCCACAACGCCAACATTGGTTGTGTACTTATAAAGAGCCAGACATGGTGCTAAACACTTCACGTGGATTATCTCACCCTTTTCTTAAAAGTGGAAGATATGCACCAACAGCCCCATTTTACAGAGGTAAAAATGAGACTTGGAAAAGTGCAATAACTTGCTCATGGTCACATAGTCAGAGGTGTAGCAGAGAGAAACCCAGGTTTGGCTTCAAAGTCAGGCTTTCAACCTTCATATTATGCTGCCATCAGAGGCACTTGGTGTGAGCTCCAGCTATACCCCAAATTGGTAATTAAGTGTGCGTTAATGTGTGTGATTACTCCATTCATGTCTGCGCCCAGTAGCTCCCCAGGGGAACAGAGAGTGAGTGCCTTTTGCTCATCTCTTCTCTTTAGCATCTAGCACAGTGCCTTGCAGAGAGTAACTGCTCACTGAATACTTATTGACTAAATGACCTACTGACTGACTGAATGAATGTGTTGAAAATCATCTAGGGAAGCTGGTTAAACATTGGAACTCAACCCTTACTCAACCCCAAGATTCTAACACAGGAGTTTGGAAGGGGCATACGAATCTGCCTGTTTGTTGCCCATGACCCACAAACTGCCCTCTGAGAAATCCAGGGATAAGGAAGTGGACTTTTCTGATCATCCAGAGGTGGAAAAGTTGGTACTTTATTCTGTGGGCAAGGGGAACCACTAAAGTTGCCTCAGGAGTGGAAGGGAAGCCACCCAGAGCTGGGCTTTATAAAAATTGCCTGATGGCTGTACTTGTCTCCTTGCCTAGTCATGCTTCTCCCCACTCCTGCCCACCTTTTTATTCGTGTGTGTCAACAAGACTGATGCCAAACAAGGATGATTCATAACAAATCGTCAGGCTGCAGCATGGAGCGGCTGGTTCACTTCCAGCCTTTTGTTGCCTTTTTGACAGCAGGCGGGCCATTAGGGGCTCCCTGCCCTTCTGAAATGGCTTGTTAGTGCATTTAAGCCCTTTGTACGAGGCTCTCTGAGGCTCTCCTCTGCCGTAATTGGGCCTTCACTCTATTGCACTTCCTGGCCACAGAGCTTGTTAGCTGTCAGGCAAGGCTGTGAATTTGTGGAATGGCCAGCGAGGCTCATTTTTCACAGTCGATCTGCCTTGCGAGCACCCCCAAGAAAGGGCTCCAACAACCCAGAAATGTGCCAGATTGTGGAGAAGAGAGGAGTTAGGGTTCACCTTGGGAATGGGGTCCATGACACAATGGAGCCCTCACCCCTGGGGTTTCTACAGAGCTCGGTTCTGTTCCATGCACATTTGATGAATGTCTGTGTTTTAGGGCTGAGTTTGCCGTCCAGCACTCCACAAGGTTACCACAATGGAACAATAACAGCTTCTTCCAGTCCCTGTATATTTTTTAGAAGGAGGCTCATTTGAACAGTTTGTAAGCATGAGGGGAATAACCCTACTAGAATGCGGGTGGCAGCAGTGTTGGAATTAGAACCCAGCTCATCTGCTGCCCAGTAGAGAAAGTTCATGCTTTCATGGTCCCAGCTCAGTGACAGAGGAAACACTGAGGAGCCCTGCCAGTTGGAGGTTCTACATCTCAAATTTTAGGAAAAGACTCCATGTGCTTTCCTTTCTGTCTCTTTGCTGATGTTACTGAAGTGACATCTAGGCTCTGCAAAGCTGCCTTGGACCAGGGACTTAGGTAAAAAGTGTATTTAAGAGAATGAAAAGAATCTTTCTCAAAAGAGAGTAGAAAGAAATTTGCAAGAGGAAAAGAAGACAGGAAGCTTCTGCATCCTCAGATTTGCCAGTGTCATTGCAGACTTGAGCTAGGACAGATGCAGAGAGATTGCAGGAACAGAACAAAGAGCAATGGGCAGAGGTTGGGCACACAGTCTCAGGGGAGGGTGAGGTGAGCCAGGAGAATAGGTATTTATAATCAGACTTTGCTTGTATTTTTTTGTTGTTCTCTGTGCCCACCACTGTGAGCATCTTACAATCTAGATCCATATTCTGCCCTTCTCTGGCCTGTTCTATGCCTCAGGAATCTGACCCCTATAGAGGACATCACCCACTGGTCCCTTGTTGACTATCTATCTGTTGGGTTTGGTCAGTGAGGCAGCAATAGAAGATTGGAAAGCATGGAGAGAATGAGAGAAGATGGAGTGTGTCTCTCCCAGACCGTCCCTGCTTTGGCCAACATTTCTGGGAGTTGCTAGATCCTTCCATGTCCTGTCTGGTGGCCCTTTTCAATGACTTCAACTCTCACTGGGTTCCAGTAACCTCTTTCCTCCCTCTGCCCCTTTAGGTTCATGGGTGATAATGTCTTCCACTATTGTTAGACTTTGATGCCTTATCATTCCCAACCACAGTGCCAGAGAAATCCCTTTAGTTGGGCTTCTTCCTTTGTGTCATCTGAGATGGATTCTGTGACCACTGAGACTTAACTGATACTAAGCTCTTGTTCCCTGGGCCTTCTCATCTTGGCTATGGCTTTGTTCCTCAGATAATGAGCTGGGTCTGACTTGCTCTGACCTTGGGGGAAATTCTTGGCACAAAGAAGGGATAGCATGGAAGCTGTGTGGAAAAAGAGAGGCTTATGGAGGAGAGCTGGTGGGAGAAGCCTTGAAGCCAGCCCTCAGGGCCAGGCTCAGTGAGGTCTTCAGAGCACTTCTCGAGAGGGGGCTGTGTGGTACCCTGTTTTTGGTGGGCCTGGTTGTCATAACCGAAGATCCTTTTGATAGAGGAAGGCCCAGATCAAACAACCTTGTGGAAAAGACACAGCAGGTATTTACAATGTCAGAGTGATATTTATGATAAGAAAACCAGAGACCTATTGAAGAATTTTGATGTGGGAAACATTTCCCTTGAGGCCAGAAGAACATTATAAGCAATTAAGGCTGAAATTGAGAAATGGCAGGTATGTGAGGCCTATAAAGTGGTTTGTCTATGGGATGGCTTGATTGGGAGGGCCACTAGGAGCAAAATCTCCTGTCTTGAATGAAAATTCTAAGGAGTGACTCATGTGGAGGCCAAATGAATCAAAGATCCAGAAAGTTCTTGGGCCAGAGGTATGGAAGGTGTGTCACCTGTGATATATGACAGCATCTGCTTAAGGGAGAAGAAAGCCAAGAATGAAGGAAATATACTTCTCTCCCTCATCCTACCTACCCTCTTACCTAGTGTGGCCAGGCACTGGGACACATGATCCAGCTGTAGACATTGACACTGAAGGTTCACTTGGGAGACCTAGCCCAGAATCCGATGGGCACAGCAAACTTGGTCTTGACTTTGTCAACTTGGACTGAAGTTTCTACAAGGAGGTACTAAATACTTTAACATTTTTTCTTATGTCTGATGAACTCAATGTCAACCATATTCAAGAGGAAAACTTGTTGGCCTCCAAGTACATTCCAGCCTTAATTGTTAGAAAGTATTTTGTGTTACCAAGTTACCAAATATTTGTTCGTTAGCTATCTGGAATGACCTAGAATAGACTGGGATTGATGACAGCAAATTCAAATGGTTGTTGCTTTATAGAAGGAATTCTTTTTTTGGCCAAGTTGGTGGTAAAACAAATTTCTGTAAAGTGAATCCTAATATCCCATTATGTTCTATTATTAAGTCAGAGATGTATTATTATGAGGATTTAATGATCATTCATTGTGTAGACATACAAAGAGGGTAACAATATAATGAATGTAGGGCACTGATGGACTTTCTACAGACTGTTGCAGAGTTCTCAGGGCAGTGGCCACTGACATCTGAGGTTTTAAACTGAAAGGAGAGCAAGACACACTCACCACCACAGATGTGGGTCCTTTTCTGAGCTATGATATGCTTTACCAGTAAAGACCAGAAGAGACATTTAGAGAAGGACAATGGCAGAATCCATTACCCTGATAATTTCTGATTTCCGGATTGTGAGGCTCCTTTCTCACAAAGGCCCTTGCCAAGTCCCAGATGAGAAATGTCTTCATAGCACAACTTATACCAAATCTATTAGGAAGTGTAAGAATTACCTTCAAAGTACTGTCATTAAGTCATATCACATTCTTGTTTCTCTAATAATTGAACACATAATTTTTGAGTGACTATTATATTGTACAAGTTGCTGGAGATATAATAGAGAACAATAAAGATATCTACCTTCAGGGAATTTATATTCTGGAGACACAGATGAAAAAAAATGAATAGGTATATTCATTAATATAATAGCAGGCAATAAGTGCACTGAAGAAAAGTGAAGCAAGAATGATAGGAATTGTTGCTATTTTAGATGCAGTGGTCAGAGAAGTCTCATCTGAGGAGGGACTATGAAGCAAGCCACGAGAATTGCATAAGAGAACATTCTGAGCAAAGAGAACAGCAAGGACAAAGGGCTTGATGTGGGAGCCTGCTTAGTTTGTTTAAGGATGGACAGGAAGGTAGTGCAACTGGAATAAGATGAACAAGGCCCGGAGTAGGAGGCAACAAAGTCAGAGAGACGATATTGCTTTCCAGCCCTTTGCTATTTAACTCTTTAAATCCTGACTATTAGCATTCCCCCCTACCCCCATTTTTCTAGAAACTCCTTGATTCCATATTAGCAGCTTCTGGAGATATGCTCACTTCTGGGTAGGTATGGGGTCTAATAGCGCTGGATTGCAGTACCACCTGTCACAAGAAGTCACCACTAGTGCAAGTAATGCCTTCAGTTCTCTCATTCCCTACACTTTGAAGCCACAAACATTTATTGAGTGGGACCCAGGGGCCAGGCACTACACAGGTTGCTGGGCTACAACAGTAAGTTAGACATCATCTGGTGGAGTTGAAATTCAGGGCTCCAGTGAAGTGACCCATGTAATGACTGACTTCTGGCTCTGATAAAACAGACCAGGCTGGTGTTCTCTCTGCTCTGTTCTGTTCTTAGAGACAATGCAGACTCTGTCCCACATCTTCCTCCTTCCACAGCCTGAGCCACAGACCATCTCCCAATCTAGTTAAGGCCTCTCTGCAAACTTGGCTGCATGACATTGTTTTTTTGGTTGAAGTTATCCTTCTGGAAAAGCTCCCTCGTGATGTTTCTAAGAGGCTGTGGAAAAGAACAATCTTTCCTATCTTTGTATTGTACCCTCCAAAGCCCCCTTCTGGTCCCCACCTCTTTGGATTCCACCACAACCCTGAGAGTTGGGTATTATTATCCCCATTTTACAGAAGGGGAAGCTAAGTCTCAGAGAGGCAAAGTGATGTTCCCCCAAAATATTGTATCAGTTGCTAAGTTACTGTCTCTCACCTCCTGTTCTTTTGTACTCTGAAAAGCTGGGGTTAAGACTCTGCAAAGCACATCTTCACTTGGCCAATTGGTTTCCAATTGGATTTTGCCTATAAGGGGCGCTAGAGGGATATTAGAAGGCAGAATTAGAAGAGACAAATATCTTTTGCTTTGCTTGTTGCTCCCGTAAGTGGCCTGGCCTGAGATCCAAGTCACTTGGGACCCTTGCTGCTTTTACGATGTTGTCATCTTTTGGTGCAGCTGCTGCAGATGCTAAGCTTCCCCCATACTGGTTCTCCAGGCCCAGGGATCCTATCCAAAGGTTTGAGGGTCTCCTCTCCCCCGACAGCTGCCTGGAAAGTACCACAAATTCACTTGTTCTCTTAATTTGTGAAACCTCCTTGACTTGTGTGTGAAGAGCTCCTTAGAAACACCCTTCTCATTACAATGTTAAATTAAAATTTAGTAGATGAGGCACATAGCAGAATAAACTTTCAATTAAAATATACACACTGTGATGGTGAAAGGAGACTGGAGAGAACTTGCAGGCGTCTTTGCTGCGAATGTGCTCGAGATTTAATTTTACTATGACATCTCCCTGGAATTACACTGCTAATTGATCACATTGTGTCTGTCTGTTATTTAAACTTTCAATAAAACGAAGATTAATGGAAGGTGTAATCCTCCCGGGCAGAACAAATATTCCCATTGCTCATGTCAGGTACAGGAATGGAAATGCGCTGCTAACAGCTTTTTGCATTCAATCTGTGAACATGAAGTTAATCATGAAAAATGCAGTGATTCTTTAATTGCTTGAATGAAATTTTTTTCTGCCTGCCCCATTTCTCACCCAAAATAGCCACCCTTGTTGGAGATTGGAGCGAAATGGCAGAGAGGCAGAGCCAGGCTTCAGAGGCTGGGGCTCTGGGAGAGGCTGGCCATGGCCAAGGTGGCCAGTGTCTGTGTCTGAGGACAGCAATGTGGCTGTTACATGGGTTTGGAGCTGGGAAGGGATAAAACCCAGCTACCACAGGGGCCAAGGGCATCCCTTACCAAAATGTGATTTTGGCAAGAATGTATGGTGAGCCCTGGTGGGGAAAGAGCTTATCTGTATCTGAAACTCCCAGGTGAGGAGTAGCAAATGCTAGAATCTAGAAGGCCACTTGGCCAGACACCTTCTAAGCCTAGTTCAGGTTGGGGGCAGGGAAGTGTAACAGTTAAACACTTCCAGCTCCACCACTTCCTAACCAGTGACCTCAAACAAGTTACTTAAATTCTGCATGCCCTCAGTTTTCTCTCCTATAGATAGGAATGATAACAGTCTCTGTATCTAAGGGTTGTTGAGAGTGTGTTGTGATATTGTCAAATACTCAGAACTGGGTCCAGCCTATCCTACTTAACAGGCATTAGTTATTACCATTATTTAGTTATTACCATTATTATGTTCTGAGTTGATGCTTCTATCTTGTCCATGGCATTTCTGCCAAGTTCAGTAGCATTTAAACACGTACCTTGGAGTCAGAGATAGGGTCTTAATTTCCAGATCTTTTACCAACTAGTTAACATCTGGGCTAATAACTGAAGCCTTGAGTTTCCTGTAAGTTGGAGAGGGTAATCTCTGCCTCCCAGAATTGCTGTAAAGATAAAGTACATGAAGAGTGCTTATTTCAGTACTCAGCATGCAGAAAGCACTCAACAAGTGGTAGCTGTTATGATTATGATCACTGCTTCCATCCAGGCCCTGCAGAATCCTTCCAGCCCCTTTCTTTTAAGGTAGCTTAAGCCAGGAGCATGGGAAAGCCCAGACTGCGATTTAGCTATAATCAGTCTCTCAGTAGCATTCACTTATTTGAGTTCCTTCAACTAGGTCTGGATGATGGGACTACACAACTGAAGCCTGTTCACTCTGACCCATGACAGCCCTTCAGATATCGAAGTTGGTGCTCCTGTTCCCCTCTGTCTTCCCTCCTCCAGGAGGAACACTCTCAGCTCCTCCACATATTTTCTAATGCAGTGGCTTCTGGTCCTTGGTTGGCCTTAAGCCACCCCCATTTGGTCAAGTCCAGTTTTCCCATGTCCCTTTGAGAGTGTGGGAGACTTAGTATCTTAGATGAGTTCGGAATAGTGTAAAGGAGAGTGACATAGCCACCTCCCATATTCTGCGCTCCATGCTTCTATTGATGTGGCCCAGATGGTATGTATGTGTTTCTTGGCAGCCATATCACACTGCTGATTCAAGGAAATTAAAGAAACTATTTTTTCCTAGTTTTTTTTCCCCCTATACTTATTGATGCAGAGTCATAGCCTTTCTATCCTGTGCTAAGACAGCCAGATTTCTGGACTTTCATGGACTTCTTGCATTCTTACTTGCTAGTATTACTTGGGCTCCTAATTCTGACACCATCATGTGAATGCCATGTTTTTCAAACATTTCACAAGCATGAAGCTAAACCTCTTTCTATACAGATAATAAAAACAAGACCTAGACTGAAGGAAAGGGCTCACTTAGGGGCACACAGCAAGTTGGCCAGAGAACTAGGACAAAGAACCTAGTTTTCCGAATTGAAGTCCAGAAATTATGGAAATTCAGAGTCAGGAGAGGGAAGGGAAGTGGAGGTCACCCAGACTGCTTTCTGGAATCATCAAATGTAAGAGCTATACTTCTGACCTGAGGCTGGCTGTCCACTCCCTTTTGGAATGACCCAAATGGGAGAGGGGGAGCTCATTGTGTCTTGTTTTGCGTCTCTCCATTCCAAGAGAACTACTCTAATTATTAAAATGCTCTTCCTTTAGTTGAGCTGAAGTCAGCTGAAATAGCCTTTTAATTAGCCTGTTTCCTGTGGGAAACTAGGGTCTTTGCAAATGTTTCAGTTGGGCCTTTTTTTTGTTGTTGTTGTGTTGTTGTAAGAAATAGAGACCCACATAAGCTAATTCAAGGAAAAAGAAGGGATTTAGTTAGGATATAAGAGAGATTCATTTTTCTCCCTCTTGCTCTCACTCTCTTAGCCAGTATGCGTCTCTGTGTTTTGATTCCATTTCTTCTCTTTGCAGACTTACTCTTCTGTGTTCTCACTCATGGCTCTTGCATCCCCTGACTTCAGCCCACAGGCCTTCTTCAGCCCAGCAGTGTAGGCACTTTCAGCTGCAGCCTCCCTTGCCAAGTGCCAATATTTGTTTGGGTCTCTTAGTTCAAATTCTTGAGATGGAATCTGATTAGCAAGTGTCTTAGCCAATGTTCTCTAGAAAATAGCACCTGAGACAATAGCTTATGTGATATTGGGAAATGAAACCTCAGGAAGCAGGCGTGAAGGGAAGGGGAGTGAGTAAAAAATGAGGGAAATGCGCCACAGCTTCCAACAAGCTGATTACTTGGTACAGCAGGTCATCTTCAGAGGGGCCATATGAAACAACATCTCCAAATAATCTCTCTAGGACAGTGGTTCTCAACTCGCAGTAATTTTGTCACCCTGGGGAACATTTGACAATGTTTGATGATCATGACTAAGGGGAGTGCTATTGGCATCTAGTGGAGAGAAGCCAGAGATGCTGCCAAGCATCCTCTAATGCACAGGATCCCCCAACCTCCATCAAATAAAGAATCATCAGTTCAAAATGTCAGTAGTGACGAGGCTGAGAAACACTGATCTAGGCTAGATAGTAAGGAAAGGAAAACATAAGAACTGATCTGTTGGCTCCCATATCCCTCTGGTTAAAATTTGCCTGCGCCCATGGGGTATTAATTCCTGACACTTCTGGATTGTTCATGTGTGAGTTCCCATTGGGTCTGGTGATGTATCTTGTCTCGGGGGAATGAGTAAGTGGGAGGCAAGAGGCCTATAGAGCAGATGTGAGGTGAAGTGCCAATGGGATGTGCCCCTGAAAGATTTGAGCGAATCCCTTATCTGCCACAACTATGGATGCAATGGTCTGACTGTAAGACCTCATGAGTGGGACAGGCCATTGATTTGCTGTTCCAGCTAGAAATCAAGGCAAATTACAGATCTGGGGTTGCACATCAACTGAATCCTCTGTAAGCTCATCTTTTTGAGCCCACGTCTCCAAGAAATGTTTTTTTGGCCAGTGTATGGATTGGCATTGTGTCAAGTGCCCACTTACAGGCCAGTTAGCCATGGCATGTGTGAGGAAGAGTAGAGTAGAGTCATGAGGTAGAAAACATGACTGCTTAGTCAGCAGAAACCATGAGTAGAAAAAAATTTCATTAGTAGTAAGTGTAGGTGGCACTGGCAGTGATAAGCATCTCTAACACACTAAACTTTGGAAAATCTACCTTAAATTCTTTAAGGAATGAGGTAGGGTATAAACAGTGATATGCTGATAAATGTTTTACAACTGGCTCTCTGGAGGTGAGGGAATGTCCTAATTTGCAGTGTTTGCCACTTTTTGTGGTGTAAATACTTCCACCACGACCAATTTCAAGTTATGAATGAATTAACAATCATCTTTTAAATTACCTAAAAACTGAACAATTGGCTCTTGAGAGCCAGTATAAGCTGCTATAGTGTGCAACTGCATAAGTAAATAAATTAACAAATGAAAAGCTTAGTGTGCCAGGAAAATAGTTGTAGAACATTACAGACCTTTTTATCCTTTAGTATAACCTTCCCCAGTCCTAAGCAGCCCCATCATTCTGTGCACATTGCCTCAGAGAAAGGGCGTGGTGTGGTGGGAAGAAAAAGTCGTGAGTTCTCTTCTTGAATTTTATGTTCTAAAATAATGCTATTAGAGAGAACAGTAAGTGCTTTTGGACATTTAGACAAAAATGTTTAAGTCTAGGAGGTGGAGACAAGTAGACCACCATCTGGTCTCTGGAACAGAACAAATTCCAAATGATAGGGGAAGAAAAACAACCCAAAACGATGGAGAAAAGTCTGAAAGTATAGTCGCCTGTGTGTCCCAGGTGGAACACCTCTGGTCCCAACCTCCTGGGAGAGCCTGGGATCTGGGAGCAGAGAGGACCTGTGCACATTCTCTGGGTGGCTCCCAGGGAAGCACAGAGAAAGAAATTTCCCTGTATGATGAAATTCCCACCCTCGCTGTAGTATAGGGGCAGCTGAATAGTTTCTGGATTCTGGGACAAGCCTTAGAGCTACAAAAAGGAGCTGAATACCTGAAAGGGCTGATGTATGGGAATGCAGGACCTGAGAAAAGCAGAGAGAGCGGTGGGCATCTCAGAGGATGCCTGTGTGGATGGCTGACACTGACACTTTGGAACTACACAAGAACATGGCCATGACTCTAGGGAACTTAGCAGAATGGTTTATGCCACCCTAGCAGAAAGGAGCTTGAAATAAAGTAAAATTATAAAAAATAAGTTACAGATTTCTTCATATGTAAATTGGTGGACTGTGACTGAAATTTCAGCCCTTTGCTTTAGACTAGGGATCAGTAAACATTTTCCACAAAGGGCCAGAGTAAATATTTTAGGCTTTGAGCGCTACATATGGTGATTCATACTCTTTTTTCTTCCTTTTTTCACCAGCACTTTAAAAATGTAAAAGCCTTTCTTAGCTCACAGATTTGGTCCGAGGGCACTAGGTTCCCACTTCTTGCATTAGAAGAAGCAGCCTCGTGTTTACCCTTCTGCTGGCGCTCTCTGCCCCATCTGCAGAGCCGACATCAGAATCATGTTTTCCCTAGGCAGCACGATTTCTAAAAGCCAGAGAGATTCTACTGCAATGAGATTCAGTTAGTACAAAATGTGTTAGCTTACCAGGAGGATGGCACCACTTCTCTGGCCGCAGGCCACATAATGAAGCTCTCATCTGGTTATAAAATACATCCTTAGCACAGCCAAAGACTGCTATTTCTTCCATCTTTGGTCAAAACAGGAGCACATTTCCTTCATCCCCAGGGCACTGAGCCCTCTCCCCTGTTCCATTTACACCACTCAGGGCCCACTTTCTACCTCAGTACTAGCCATTGGAAAACCAACTTCCAGGACCAGCAGGGCTGCTAATTCATGGCAGGGCTGGGCTCTGTCTGGATGAGGGGTCTCTTAGCTGGTCTTAGCAGTCCTCAGTGGGAAAACCAGTCAGCTCAGTGATTTTATTTCCTTTTCCTTAATTCTTGATTTATTGTGGAAAACAACCCATGGGCCCAAATGGAGAGACAGAAAACCCAGTGAGATGTCTAAGCTGTCAATCCCTGTGACATAGATGCAAGCCACCGCTGTCTCCAGTACACACTCAGATAAATTCCCTGAGAGGAGGTGCGAGGGCGGGGTGAGGGGCGGTGAGTGCTAGCCAGGACACCTCTCTGTACTATGGATGCTGAGGCAGACCAGCGGTGGGCAGGGCTGCCCTACACAACTGAGGGGCCAGGGACACCTGAGGGCTTGGATCTAAAGAGCTGACCTTGGCCTCCTCAGTCTGTGGTAAGATTCTGGAGCTGGGGATGTCAGATTGTCACAGGATCCTATGAGGTTTGAGTAGTTGTATCAATTCGCAGGTTGAGCCCTGACCCTAGCCTCGATCTGGACGTGGACTCTGGTCATCAAAGGAGCCCTGATCTATCTCCACAGGCAGAGAGCTCTGAAACTCACCCTTGCGGCTGTCCCAAGTGTCTATGTCACACATGGCTCTGTGCGATCTGTGTTCTCTGCTTTGAATCAAACTCCTTTGTCTTGAGAAAAGAGACAGGTTAAGAGCATTGTCTCTATATGCAAAAGACAAGATAGTAGAAGGAAGCTAAGAATTTTTCTTCACAAATTCGCAGGAGAGCAGATCTGGCTGGCATATTGATTTGTTTTCAGGCTATTTTCTACAAAGAAGCAGAACGAAGGGGAAAACCCAACTTCTGCTCTCTTCTATTTTGAAACCCTTAAACCTTAGGCAACTTGAGTAATAATCAGCGAATCAGCCCATCAGCAGCTGTGCACCTTTCTACCTGTGAGTTTGAGCCCCAGTTCCAGTTCTACAGGGGGATGAATGGCCAAGTTGGGGCCCTGGTTGAGAGCAATTTCTGTGAAGTTGGGCAGTGTAATGTGGATATGGTTAGTAAAGTCTGTAATCATAGGCTGGCTGTTCAGAGGGGGCTGCCGGAGTGCTGGTTTGGAGTGGTCAGTGAAGACTGCAGGGTGTGATCACTGAGACGACCTCAATGCAAGTGAATAAGCACATTTGTCATTAGTGAGCCCTGTTTGTCCAATTTCTGTGGGCACTGTGGGCTTGTGGACTCTGGAGCTTGCTAGTGGAAGTCATGGAAACATTTACACTGAGCAGCTTGTCCTTACCACGCTCTGGTGACTCAGCTTTCTAACCCTTCCACTGTGAGCCGCTTTGCAAGGGTTTACACGCCCTTGTAAATGCCTCCTTTATTGAAGCGCACTGCCCTGATTTCACTGCTGATATTCTTCTTCCGAGTAATTTTTCTAAAATAGATTTGATCATGTCATTTTCTCAATGAATTCCAGTGGGTTTAGAGTAAATCGTATCTCTTTATCATTGCTTTTCTTGCCATCCTGACCTCCATCCAGACACAGACACACACACACTCCACACTCACAGACGTATTCACACACATACATATACACACATACATACACACACTCTATATGCTTTGGCATATAAATGCTCTTGTGTAACTCCTCCCCTTTAGGCCCTTCCCTTTGCCTGGAGCATCTTTCCTCTGGTCTTCTGGTCAACCCTTCTTCTCCTAGGCAGCACTGATGGTCTTCCTCAGGCATGTGCTCTGAAGCTTCCAGGCCTTTGCATATGTTGTCCCTTTCCTTGGAATCACTGGCCTCTTTCTCTTCTCCCCCATGTCTCTCACTCTTCACTTATTAACTGGGAACATCCATTCCTTTCTCAGGCCCCAGCTCATGTGCCACCTTCTCTTTGACTCTTATCTTCCCCTGCCCCACCAAGCTGCCCAAGATCCTCTTTCTCCTCCACTCACACTGAATTATAGATATAGCTCCAAAACAGACACTTAAAAAATTAAAAATGAAATTCATTTTTCCCTTGTTTCCAGGAAATATATACCTTTTTGACTTAGCATCCTCTTTTGGGTACTCTATCCTAAAAAGTAAAAATGCCAGTACTTATGGATGGTAAAACAAGAACTGTTTTCCTTCAGTATTTGAAGTGGCAAAATACTGAGATATTCATGAATAAAAGAGTGATTGACTAAATTATGGCACATCCATGTTATAGAATATAATGCAGCTATTAAAAAGGATGAGTTAGATTTCAATGAAATGACTATAATAGATTGTTAACTATAACACTCTACTGAGTAAGGCAGTTGGTATAATCACAGTTTTGTAAAAAAAAAACAAAGCAAGCAAAGCAAAACTTCTACCTTATCTTTGTGTGTGTGTATATGAGCACAGAGAAAAATGTATGAGAGTTCATAGAAAACCGTTAACATCAGTAATGTTGGGGAAGGAGGTACAAAGTTGATAGACAGGGAAAAAGATTATTGACTTTTTCTTCATGCTGGTCTGCATTCTTTGGCTTATTGCAATAAGAATGTAGAGAAGTAACTAGAAAATTCTAACAAAAGGGAAAATTTTACCACCATCGTGAAGTCTGAGATTTCCTTTTAGGTATGGGTCCTCTCTTCTGGGGAAAAAAGCAGCAGAAGGGCACATAGATCCCCACCTGTTTTATTCAGAGGCAACTATTCTCCAAGATCCACCTGTATATATAAAAATTTATGCATTTTAGTACATGTGGCATTTTTCACTTAAATGCTATGCTTGTTGATTGCTCTCTATCCCACTATTTTTTATGTCTGCACAGTATTCCACTGATTTAACCAGTCCTTTATGGCCACCAAAGTTGTTTCTAATCTTCTATTACCACCAAACATTTTTGTACAAATGTCCCTGTAAAATATGTGGACGTATCTCTAAGATAAATTTCTAGCAGTAGCACTGAAGGTCAGAGGGTATATACATTTTAAAATTGGAGAGACAGCAAAATTTGAGAGGCTTTCTTTCCAAAGAAGTTGAGCTAATTCTCATACTTACCACTAGTAGTATATGAGAGGTTATGTCTCTCTACACTCTTGCCAAAATTACATTATTAAACTAATTTGGTAGGTAAAAATGATATCTTGCTTATGATTTTAAATTATGAGTGAGACCGAGGATATTTTTGCATATTTATAAGCCATATGTATTTGCTTTTCTCTATAGACCGCCTCATTGTGTCCTTTACTCATTTTTAAAATTCTCTTATTTATTTGTAAATACTTGGTCCATTTCATTTGTGCTGTCAAATTTATGTGTACACAGTTGTTCATTGAATCCCCTTATTATTCTTTTGATGTCTGCATTGTTAATTTGTGTCTTTATTTTTTTGTCAGTATTGCTAGAGATTTGTCAATTTTACTCAGTTTTTCAAAGAATCAGTTCTTTGTTTCATTGGTTTTCTCTGTTGTATTTCTATTTTCATTCATTGATTTCTGTTCTTATACTTATTTCCTTCCTCCTGCTTCATTTTGGTTTATCTTGCTATTCTTTTTCCTGGTTCAGGGCAGAGGCTCAGATTATTGACTTGAGAATTTCCCTCTTTTCTACTGTATGCATTTAGTGGTGTAATGTTCCTTCTCAGCCCTTCTTGAACTGTGTCCTGACAAATTTGATATGTTTTATTTTCATCTTTGCTTATTTCACTATATATTTTTATTTCCCTTGAGCTTCTTCTTTAACCATGGGCTATTAAGAAGTGTGTTGTTTAGCTTCCTAGTGTTTACAGATTTTCCTGTTATGTTATTGAGTTCTAATTTGATTTTATTGTAGTCAGAGAACACACTATGTGATTTCAATTCTTTTAAATTTATTGAGGTTGGGTTTATGACCCAGAATATAGCTTATCCTGGTATATGTTCTGGGGGCACTTGAAAGGTATGCGTATTTTGTTATTTTGGGAGTGTTTTATATAAATGTTGATTAGATTCTGTTGGTCGATAGTGTTGAGTTCTATGTTTTTCCTGATTTTCTATTTGTTCTGTTAATTGTTGAAAGAACAGTGTTCAAATGTCCAAATACTTGTACTTGTCTATTTCTTCTTTCAGTTCTATCAGTTTTTGCTTCACATATCTTGTGGCTCTGGTGTTTGGTGCTTATATATTTATGATTGACCCTTTTATCATTATATGATGTTCTTCTCTGTCTCTCATAATTTTCTTTTCTTTGAAATTTTCTTACATAGTATTAATATAGCCACTCTTGCTTTATATTGGTTAATGTTTGCATGATATATTTTTTCCATCCTTTCAACCTGCCTATATTATGTTTGAAGTGAATTTCTTGTAGACAGCATATAGTTAAGTCATGTGTTAAAATATACGTTGTCAATTTCTGTCTTATAATTGGTATATTTAGACTATGTCCATTTAATATAATTGACACATTAGGTCTTAAGTCTGTCATTTTATTTTTTCTTTGTTCTCTTTGTTGTTCAATTCTCTATTTTGTTTTTTCTGTTCCCCATGGATTGCCCACGAATATTTTTAAGTGTTGTGGGTATGTCTCTTTGTATAGGTTTTTTGTGTATTATTCTCTAAATATTACATTATATATCCATAACGTATTTCAATAGTTCAGGTGAAGTTCAGAAACTTAGCTCTCTTTACATCTTTTACCCTCACTTGTTTATGACATAATTATCTTAAATATTTCCTCTGCATACATTTAGAATGCCATGATAAAGTGTTATAATTTTTACTTCAATTGTCAAACATAATTTAGAAAATTCAAGATGAAAAATCTATTGTTTTTAACCATAGTTTTGCTTCCCATTTTCTCCTTTCCTTCCTGATTTTTCTAGATTCCTTCTCTTATCATTTCCTTTCTGTTTAGAGAACTTCTTTTAGTTGTTCTTTTAGAGTAAGTCTACCTGCAATAAATTCTCTTACTTTTCCTTCAAGTGAGACTCTTTCAATTTCCTTCATTCATGAAGGATATTTTCACCGGCTGTAAGATTCTGGTTGACAGTTTTTTTTTAATTTCAGTTCTTGAAATACATTCGGCCCCTTCCTCTTGCTTCCATGGTTTCTGATGAAAAAGCTGATGTCATTCAAAGTTTATATTTCCCCTGTAGGTAAGATGTTGTATCTGTCTTGCTACATTCAAGATTTTTTATTTGTTTTTAATTTTCAGAAGATATACCTTGGTATAGATTTATTTAAGTTTATCCTAATTGGAATTTATTCAGATTTTTGAATTTGTAGGTGTACGTCTTTTGCCAGATTTGAGAAGTTTTCAATCAGTTTTTGAGTACTTTTTCAGCCACACCTCTTTATCCTGTTCTTCTGGAACTCTGATGATATGAATGTTTTAGTTATAGTTATAGTTATAGTTATAGTTATAGTTATAGTTATAGTTATAGTTATAGTTATAGTTATAGTTATAGTTCTATTAGCCCCTGAGGTTTTGTTAATTTTTTTTTCAGTATTTTATTTCTATTGTTCAGATTGGGTAATTTCTATTGTTCTATACTTAAGTCCACTGAATTTTTCCTGTCTCCTCCATTTTGCTGTCAAATCCATCCATCTGGTCTTTTATTTTGGTTACCACATTTTCAATTCTAAAATTTCCATTTGGTTCTTTATATCTCCTACTTCTTTCTTGAGACTTTCTATTTCTTTGCTGGGACTTTCTGTTTTTGTTTGTTTCTGCTGTGTTTCTAATTGCTCATTGAAGTATTTTTATTATGATTGATTTAAAATCTTTATCATTTAATTCCAATATCTGTGTCATATCAGTGTTGCCATCTGTATTAGTTTCCTAGGGCTGCTGTAACAAAATGTCATAAACTAGGTAGCTAAAAACAATGGAAATTGATTCTCTCATAGTTCTGGAGACTAGAAGTCCAAAATGGTGTTGGCAGAATTGGTTTCCTCTAAGGACTCTGAGGAAGAAGGTGTTGGCAGAATTGGTTTCCTCTAAGGACTCTGAGGAAGAATCTATTTCATGTCTTTTCCTAACTTCTAGTGAGATCTAGTAATCTTTGTCATTCCTTGGCTTGTAGATGCATCACTCCAATCTCTGCCTCTATCTTTAAATGGCATTCTCTATGTGTCTGTCTGTCTCTATGACTCCTCTTTTTGAAAGAAAACTAGCAATGTTGGATTAGGGGCCCATTCTATTCCAGTATGACCTAATCTTAACTAATTATAACTGCGGTGACCCTATTTCAAAATAAGGTCCCATTTTGTGGTACGAGAAGTTAAGACTTCAACATATCTTTTTGGGGGACACAATTCAACCCATAATACAATCTGTAGATTATATTTTTTCATTCAGTTTCAGATCTTTCTACTCCTTATTATGATGAGTAATTTTCTATTGAAGCCTGGACTATTTGGGTATTATATTATGAGACTCTGGATCTTATTTAAACCTTCAGTTTTATTTGGATTTCTATGATTCTGCTCCAGCAGGGGAAGGGAGCCCTGCTTCTTATTGACAGGTAGAGATACAAGTCCATGTTGTATACCTGGCTTCCATTGATGCTGGAGTCAGGAATATCTTCATACTGAGGAATGAGTGGGATTTCTGGTTCTTAACTAGGCCTCCACTGATATCTCACTAGCTAGTGGGGAGAGTGGGAATGCCTCATTACTGCTCCCTGCATGGCTTCCAGTGACACTGCAGGAATGTGTGCCTTTGTTACTTCTGGGTGGTGATGAAGTCTTGACTCTCTACTCAGCCTTCTCTGACACCACTCCACTGGAGAGGAGAGCCTTATTATTGCCTGCTGAGGGTAAAAGACTAGGCTCTCAAATTTGTCTTTGCCAATGTGTGTGTGAGGGGTGGGGTGGGGTGGGGGAAGTAGGGCCACAGTATTTTTATGTCATGTTTTGTTGGAGTAAAGCAGTTATTACCTAAAAGGTTTGTTCTTGCTATGCTGCCCCATTCCTGGTCTTTCGAGAGCAGGCTTGAGAAAGCAGATTTTTATTGGGCTTTTGTTGTTTGCACCATTGATGTTTCAGTGGCTAGTTGCTTCAACTTGTTGTCTGATATCCATGAATCAAAAAAATAACCCAGAGATCTTACCACCACATTGTTCCTTGGGTCTCAAAGTCCCAATATGATTTGCCCTCTTCTCTCTACCTTCCAGAGTCTTCTTAAGATTATTTTTATATATGAGGTCCAGAAATTTTAATTGTATATAGCAGGAGGAGTAGGCAAAAGTACATCTACTCCATCTTTCAGGAAACAGAAATTCCTCAGTAGATTTATTTATTTTTGGTAACTTCTTATTGTAGTCAATTATGTTAATATTTTTACTAGTGTTGAGTAATCTTTGTATTGCTAGAATAAATCCTAATTGTACATGCTGAAGTCTTCTTTTAATGTGATACTAAATTTAATATTTTATTTACAATTGCTGCATCTGTATTCATAAGCAAATTTATTTATAGATTCTTGGGGTGTGTGTGTGCAGGCACACATGGTGTGATTGTATGCTATCATTTTTAAGATTTTGATTACCTCTTTGAATGATTTGAGAGGTTCTCCATTTTATTTATATACTACAGAACAATTTAAGTGACATGTGATGCATTAATTCCTTGACTATTTGATAGACATCCCCTATAAAGCCTTTGACTTTGGTTCCTTTTATCATGGTGGTTTTTCAGCAATATGATCAGTTTCTTCTTGGCTTCCTGATCTTCTCAGATTCTTGACTCACTCTGAATCAAGTTTGAAATTTTTATTTTCTAAAAAAATTATTATTTCAAATTTACTGACAAAATGGTATTTAGAGTTCTCTAGTAATCTTAAATCTCCTTTATATCTCTAGTCACTTTAAAAAATATTGAGTGTTTGTGTTTTTTCTTTTTTATTCTGTGAAGGCTTGCCAGATCTTTGGCCATTTTATCAGAATTTTTAAATAATTAGCTTTTAGTTTGTTCAGTTCCATAGAATTTTTTTTCCAATTGATTCTTTTTTGCTTTAATCTACAAAGATTAAATCTTTCATTCTACCTTTAAAAAAATCCCGTGCTTATCTAACTTACTGAATTGAAAGCTGATTTATTTTCATTCTTCCTTGTTTCATAATGAATGTATTTTGGATAAGCAGTTTTTGAGTTGGGCTTAGGTCTCCATCCTATGGGTTTTATATATAGTGACCAGTGACCTTCTTGTCTTTTTATCTTTAAATAATCTGTAATATTGACTTTTATTTTCCTTTGAATAGCACTTTTGAAAAAATTTTGTGATTAGTTTTTTAATTTTATATTATATTTAAAAAATTATTTGTTTATTTTAAAATTATAAAAAAATATTTTTATTTTTTAAATTATTTATTTAAAAATTTATCAAAAATCTTTTTATTTTTTAGAAATTTTAAAAATTAATTAATTAATTTTTTTTATGGCGAATTGGTTAACGAAATCCAATAAGTTTTAGCTGTACACTTTAAGAGTAAAGCAAATATATATTTACACTGTGTGTTCACTTCCCATGGTCAGATTTCTTTCTGTCACCACATATATAACCCCCTTTATCCCGTCTACCACTCCTCGCCCCCACACTCCCTACCCGCTTGGTAACCACTAGTCTATAGTCCATGTCCATGAGTCTCTGTTTGTTTGTCCTGTTCATTTGCTGCTTTTAGGTTTATATCCCACATATAAGTGATATCATGTGATTTTCAACTTTTTCTGTCTGACTTATTTCACTTAGCATGATTATCTTGAGGTCTATCCATGTTATTGCAAATAGCAGCGTTTCATCTCTTCTTATGGCTGAGTAATAGTCCATTGTATATATGTACCACAGCTTCTTTAGCTAATCATCTATTGTAGGACACCGGTTGCTTCCATGTCCTGACCACTGTAAATAAATGCTGCTATGAACATTGATGTGCAAATATCTTTTCAGATATGGGTTTTCAAGTCTTTGGGGTAAATACCCAGTAGAGGGATTGCTGGATCATATGGTAGATCAATTCTTAGTTTTTTGAGGAACCTCCATACTGTTTTCCATGTGGCTGTAGCAATTTACAGTTCCACCAGCAGTGTATGAGGGTTCCTTTTTCTCTGCATCCTCGCCAACATTTGTTATTACTTGTCCTGTTGATTATATCTATTCTAACAGGTGTGAGGCAGTATCTCATTGTGGTTTTGATTTGCATTCCCCTAATAGTTGGCAATGTTGAGCATCTTTTCAAATATTTGTTGGCCATTAGTTTGTCCTCTAGGGAGAAGTGTCTGTTCAGGCCATCTGCCTATTTTTTGATTGGATCATTTGTTCTTGTTGTTGTTGTTATTGAGTCACATGAGTTCTTTGAATATTTTGGATATTAGGCCTTTACCGGAGGTGTTGCTTGCAAATATATTTTCCCATTCAGATGGTTGTCTCTTTACCTTGTTGATGGTTACTGTTGCTGCGCAGCTTTTTAGTTTGATGTAGTCTCATTTATTTATTTTAGGTTTTACTTCCCTTGCTTCAAATTCATAAAATCCTCTTTAAGTCCAAGGTCCTTGAGTTTAGTTCCTATGTTTTCTTCTATGAATTTATTGTTTCAGGTCTTATATTCGGGTCCTTAATTCATTTTGAGTTAATTTTGGTGTGTGGTGACAGACAACAGTCTAGTTTCATTCTTTTGCAGGTGGCTTTCCAGTTTTCCCAGCACCATTTACTGAAGAGGCTTTCTTTTTCTCCACTGTTTGTCAAAAATTATTTGCCCATATAAATGTGGGTTTACTTCTGGACTTTCGATTCTGTTCCACGGATACATATGTCTGTATTTCTGCCAATACCATGCCATTTTGATTACTGTCGTTTTGTAGTATAATTTGAAGTTGGGCGGAGTGAAGCCTCCAATCTCATTCTTTTTTTTCAGGATGGCTTTGGCAATTCGGGGTCTTTTGTGCTTCCATACAAATCTGATGATTATTTGTTCTATTTCTTGAAAAAAAGCCAATGGGATTTTGATGGAGATTGCATTAAATCTGTATAATGCTCTAGGTAATATGGTCATTTTAACTATGTCGATTCTTCCAATCTAAGAACATGGAATATCTTTCCATTTCTTTGTATCTTATTTGATTTCTTTTAATGGAGTCTTGTAGTTTTCATTATATAGGTCTTTCATATTTTTCGTTAAATTTGTTCCTAGGTATTTTATTCTATTTGTTGCAATTGCAAAAGGAATTATTGTTTCCACTTCTTTTACTGACACTTCATTATTAGAATATAGGAAAGCTTTGGATTTTTGAACGTTGATTTTGTATCTAGAAAGTTTACTTTATTTGCTTATTGTTTCCAGCAGTGTTCTTGTGGAGTCTTTAGGGTTTTCTATGTAGAGAATCATGTCATCCACAAATAGTGACAGTCTGACTTCTTTGTTTCCTATTTGGATGCCTTTTATATCTTTTTCTTGCCCAATCTCACTTGCTAGGACCTCCAATGTTATATTGAATAACATTGGAGATAGTGGACAGCCTTGCCTTGTTTCTGATCTTAGAGGGAAGGTTTTTCGTTTTTCACCATTAAGTATAATGTTGGTTGAGGGTTTGTCATAGATGGCCTTTATTATGTAAAAGTATTTTCCTTCTATACCGATTTTGTTAAGTGTTTTGATCATAAATGGATGCTGTATCTTGTCGAAGGCTTTTTCTGCATCAATTGATATGATCATATGATTCTTATTTTTTAATTTGTTTATGTGGTGTATACATTAATTGATTTGTGTATGTTGAACCATCCCTGTGCCCCTGGGATGAAGCCCACTTGATTGTGGTGTATAATCTTTTTAATATGTTGCTGTGTTCGGTTCGCTAGTATCTTATTTAGGATTTTTGCATCCGTGTTCATGAGAGATATCAGTATGTAGTTTTCTTTCTTTCGCGTGTTATCTCTACCAGGTTTTGGAACCAGGGTAATATTGGTCTCATAAAATGAGTTGGAAAGTTTTGCCTCCTCTTCGATTTTTTGGAAGAGTTTGAGAAGAATTAAATCTTTGAATGTTTGGTAGAATTCACTGGTGAAGTCATCTAGTCTTGGACTTTTACTTGTTGGTAGGTTTTTGATGATTGTTTCAATTTCCATACTGCTGATCAGTAGTATAGAATTATGCATTTATGCATTTTTTGGGTCATTTTGTTTTAGATGAGCTGACTCCTTTCAGTATTTCATGTAGTGCAGACCTCATAGTGGAGAATTCCCTCAATATTTGTATGTCTGGAAAGGTCTTTCTTTCTACTTCATATCTAAAGGAGAACCTAGCTGGATACATTATTCTTGGCTGGTAGTTCCTTTCATTGAATAGTTTGAATATTTGATTCCACTCCTTTCTGGCTTGTAAGGTTTGTGCTCAGAAGTCCGACGATAATCTAATGAGTTTTCCTTCATAGGTTACCATCTTCTTTTCCCTGGATGCCCTGAGAATTCTGTTTTTGTCATTGATTTTTGACAATTTTAATAGAATGTGTCTCGGTGAAGGCCTTTTTTGGGTTGAGGTAATTGGGTGTTCTGTTGACTTCTTGAATTCCAAACTCTAGCTCATTACTTAGATTTGAGAAATTCTAGTCCGCCATTTGTCTGAAAATGCTTTCTAATCCCTGCTCCTTTTCTTCCCCTTTAAGAATGCCCATTGATCTTGTTTCCTCTCCTGATGGTATCAGCTAGTTCTTGTATTTCTCTTTCATTATTTTTGATTCTTCTGGTTCTTTCTTCTTCTTTCTGATTTATTTCTCGATTTCTGTCTTCGATATCACTGATCCTTTCCTCCATTTGGTCGACTCTATTTCCCAAGCTTGTGATAGGTAGCTTCTTTATTACTCTCAGTCCACTGCACGACACCCGGAGTTCTGACCTTTGGTAGCTCTTATGCGCAGATCCTACACTCAGACATGCTGGTGTGCATTTTGGGTGTTTTTTGTTGAGTTTTAGATGTTCAACTTATTGTTGTTTCAAGGGGAGAGATCTAGGGACATCTTTCATTCTGCCATGTTTCTCCAAACTCTGATTAGTTTTTGATATTTCTCTTTTGTTAAACTTAACTTGTTTTATTGTATTGAGGCCAGAGAGTATATCCTGTTAATATCCTATTTTTTATGGAAATTTGCTGAAGTTTTCTTTTTAATCTAGTCCTGGTTAGTCTTTTAAATATACAATGCTTTATATGTAGGTTATGAAGTCTCATACATATCTATTGAATCATATTTATTATATTATTATTGAATTCTCTGTATTTTTTGCATTCTTGATGAGATAATTTATAAGAAATATATGTTAATGTATCTCATTATGCTAGTAGTTTTGTCGCCTCATTTTTCTGAAAGCTTTGTTTTTCTTTATATAGTTTTACTTTTTAATGTACAAAGTCATAACTTTTCTTTTATCAATGGTATTCATCCTTATTTTCCAATGTAGCTTTTACTTTATTTTTACAGTTATTTTTCTTCTGTCATTTTAATGAGATTGAGCAGGGAGGAGAGGTACATGTGTACATTCAACTGATCATTTGAGCCTGAACTAGTCAGTTTTTAAAAAGTACAGTAAATACAAATTGCAAATTTGTCTTTCGAGTCATGAGCTATGTTTCCAAAAAAAGCTCAGAGAGTTTTCCGTCTATGATCACACAATGAGAGAGTGTTTTGGGTCCTCTTTGTGGAGGAAAATAGAGATCACAAAATGTGTCACTACCACCTGAGACTAAAAAGACGTTGCCTGAGGTTGTTTTTGGATTTACAGATCTTCTGCATCTACTCCCTTCTACTACAATCTGTCTGCCTTATTGACACAAGTGGGCTCTTTCTAAAAAGAACAGATTATGATGCTCTGCTGCTCAAAATTATGTGTGGCTCCCTATTCCCTAGGCAACAATGCTCCAAGTCCTTGGTGGAGCATTCAAGGCACTTGCCCTTCTGGCGCCATTCTTACTTTCATCTCCCATAATTCCCCTTCCTTGTTTCCTTGAACTTTTTGTCCCTCTTCCCCAGAAGGTGTCATGTACTTCCTACCTCAGCTCCTGCCCTGTTCCACTTTCCAGGAATGCTTCCTCTCCCATCTCTGCCTCACTGATATCCTACTCATCTTTCAAGGCTGGATCCCATATCAGTTTTTCTCTGAAACCTTCCAGGACTAACTACAGGGGATCTGTTGCCCCCTTCTTTTGAGACTTTGTCACAGCTGTTACATCAACCACTGTCCAACTTCTCCTGGGGTTGGAAGTATGTGTCATCAGCCCTCCTATTGGCCTGTGAATTAGTTCTGAGGCAAGGGCTGTACCTGATTCATCTCCATGTTCCCAGGGTCCTAAAAAGAGTCTACTACCATGAAAAGGGAAATATGTGGCTAAATAATAGAATCAGGTTCTAGGACAAGGAAGGGAAGGAGTATCTGGCAAGGGCTCAGAACATGGGCATTGGGGAGTGTTAGCTGATTACCAAACCAAATTTCTAGTTCCTAGCTAAAACTAAGAGCAGGTCCTTTTCACTTCAAACAATGGGTCTTGACATGGAAAACAGACTAACAAGCTTTGCTTCCATACTGCCTAGATCCAGTGAGAAGGCAAGGCGAGGATTCACTAGCCCAGTGGTAAGTAAAGGGCCCCAGCCTCTCCTTCATCATGGGAGACCCACTGATACCTGGGAAAGGCAGAGGAGAGGGGACCCTGGCAGCCTGCAGGTCACTGAGCAAGTGGGGCTACCTCTCCAGCCAGGCGGGACTGCAATCTTGCCCGAAGATCTTGGCAAGACCATAAAGTCAGCAAAGCAGCCCCAGAGAACTGGTCCTGGGACTGACTCTAACCTTCCTGAGAATAGCCAGGAAGCCAGTGGCAGGGCTGTTTAGACACAAGAAGACCAGCAATCCTTTTCAATTGTATTTCTTTTATATCTTCAGGCAGAGCATTTGCTCCCAACTCCAAATAGCTGCATTACAATCAAGTTGCATCAGCCTGTTTTATGTTTAAGGCTGATACATTTCACTTAATTTGAAGGACAGTTCGCAAGCAAAAGAAATACCTGGTTGCAAAATGGTGAATAAGTCTAGGGCACCTGGATCCCTCAAAGAGGACTTTTATGGCACTTACACCAATTCATGGGCTCTATCACTTCCTACTCGTGTGATCTTAAGCAACTTCATCTTAAGCTGATTTTCTCTTCTGTAAAATGAAGATAGTAATGGTGCTGACTTCAAGATTTGTTTTTTTTTTTGAGTGTGTGTGAAGATTAAATGCAATAATACACGTAAAGCGCTTAGCACAGTGTTTGACACATAGTAAGCACTCAGTAAATGTTAGCTTTTACTGCTAATATTTTGCACCATGACGAGTAGGGTTGCTGTGGTCAGATGGTGGCAGCTGGGGGCCAGGACCAATGCAGAAAGCAGCTATTTGGAATTCGTTCAGCAGTTTGGTTTGTTGATGCAATGTTAAATTAAGATCCATTAATTCGCTGTGAAAACAAGCTTTCCAAAGGGCCTGGGATTTTTAGCTTCTTCTCCTGAATTAATGTTGCAAGGCATCACTTCATTTTAAGAATGATAAATGCTAACTCAACAGTAAAGAAAACCCCTGTGGCTGTGTTCACTGGGTGGCCAATCCATGGCTGCTGGTGCCACTTGCTCCCAGGCTGGAAGTTGCTGTGTGATTTTCCAGCAGGGAGTAAGTCCAATGCTACATCCCCAGCACACAGGTGGATGTGAAGTGGGCATAAATGCATTGCTAATGGTGAACAGGTGGTAGAGACAAGACTGGTGCCTGATTTGCTGGTTCTGTGCCATCTTGGAATATACACAGCAGCTCTGTAAAGATGCAGAGGGGAGAGGCTAGGATAGTCCTCTGCAGGGGCAGGAGACGCCCTTATCTGGCCAGGGTCAAGGGTCTATCTAGGGTAGAAGTTGGAGGTGAGTCTGTGGAGAGTGGTTCTGCCTCCATGTCTCAATAATACTATGTTTTATCATGGAATCACATAGCTCAGGGGTGGTCATGTGCCAAAATGGACCCAAACTAAGTACATATAGAGAATGAGAATCTGATCTATTTGCTGACTAACAGGAGTCATTTCACGATTGACAAGTGATGCTGAAAGACCTCTGACTTCAAGAAGGTTGCCTATTATGATTCCTAAAAAATAACTTCAAGTTACAGACCGCTGTAGCTGAAAGTGACTTCAGAAATCCTTTAGCTCATTTGCCCAAGTTAAAAAATGTACAATTAAAAAATTTAAAAAATCAAATCTATATGTAATTTAAAGAGCCCAATAGGTATTTGAATCTTGTTACTAGAAACAGTCCTCCTCCTTTTCTTTTATCCCCAGAGGCAACAATTTTTAGCTCCTCAGTCCATTATTTTGGTACTTATCCTTTATCTTATACATAGAGCTTATAGCTAATTCTTGATTATTCAATTTTAGGCACTATCTACTGGTTTTCTACTGTGAACGATAAGGATTTAGCTCTGTCACCTACTCACTGTTGCCTCATTCCCTCTCCTCTCAACAGATTGTATGATTTGCATGAGATCTCTCTGCAATGTTCACATTATAAGGCCTCTGTAAGTGCATGTCCAGCAGAATCATGAAATGTCCTATGCTTACTTTTTCTTTCTTGTCCAACCTTTTTTCTTTCACACTGTTAATGATCATCTTGGGTTTTTCATTTCCTTGGTTTTCTATGGATTTATCACTTATCCAACATCAAACTCTCTGCTAATTATCTAAATCTCTTCTCAAGGTGCTCAGCTATATTGGGTATGCGGAGCTGTATTCTCTCAGCCTGCTGCTAGTTGTCATCTGGGACCTTCTGTCACATCATCCTGGGGATTCCTTCTACCTCTCTCTGGTGTGGGATTCCTGTCTCTTCCTTCTCTTTTATCTGTTTTACTCTCCTTGTTGGTTAGAACACACCTCCAGTGTCCTCATGAGAAACAGTGGGCTGGTTAAAGACTTACAAGTTGGAAATCATTTTTCTTCAGGATATTAACAGCATTGCTTCATTGTCAGTGTTGCTGTTAAGTTTTAAGCCATTCTGCTTCCTGATCCTGTGTATGAAATTCAGAAGCTTGTGGGACCCTCCTTTTTCCTCCAGTGTTCTGATGTTTTGGGGTCATGTGTCTTAGTATGGGGTTATTTACATTCACTGTGCTGGGGACTTGGTGGCCCCTTTCAACCTGAGTCTTGCAGTTTTGAGAACTTTTATTCAATTTTTCCTTTTATGATTTTCTCTCCTTTGTTTTCTCACTTCTCTCTTTCTGACCTATTTTATTATTATTATTAATAATAATAATAATAATTATTATTATTTATGCCTGCAACACCTGGACTTCCTAGGTGGTCTCCCATCCATGTACTAACCAGGCCCGACCCTGTTCAGCTTCCGAGATCAGACATCGAGCTTGTTCAGGGTGGCATGCCTGTAGACCATGGACCACGGCTCCACTGGGGCGTGGACCCAAGACCTTCTACGTGTAAAGCAGATGTGCTAACCACTACACTATGGAACCACATCCATGAACCTCCTATTGTTTGTATGTTAAACCTCCTGGAGTATCTGTCTAATATCATTTTTTTCTCCTTTTCTTCCATCTCTTTGTCTTTTGTTATACTTTCTCTCAACTGTATCTTCTATATTTCTATAGAATGTTTCATTTTTGCGTACTTTTAGTTTTCAAGAGTTCTTTATTATTTTTGTTGTGCCATTCCTATTTTGATGACAATTTTTCCTCCCTGCTATGATTGTTACCTTTCTCCCCCTTTTTAAAAAGTTTTCTTTTTCCTGCATGTCTCTGCTTCCTCCTAGTTGCTCCTCTCCATCTTTAAGTTTTTGTTTTTCACATTAAAGTTTTCCTCAGATATTTAAGGGGGCCTTTGTTGTGCTCATATTTAGAATCTGACTAGAAGCTGTGCTTATGGGGGTAGCTGGTCAGTTGTGGGCTTCACCGTTGGTGGTCTTTGGGAAACCCCATGTTGATATCTTTAAGTTTTCCCTTTGGAGATTGTCAGATGACCTAGAGAAGGTATTCCCATGTCCTGGTTGGCATCCTGGGAGCTGAGGAGGGAAGAAGGTTGGGGGTGGGTTGACCATTGACAATGTGAACTTCACTAATCACCCTGCTTTCGACTGTTCCTGGTGTTCTGCAGTCCCTGTGTTTTTTGTTTCCCTGAGAATAGACCTTCCAGAGGCCAAGTCTTCAGTCTTCCGTGGGAGTGAGGAAAGGATCTTGGAATCTAGCTACTACTTAAATAAGGTTTCGACCAATGTCATTGTTTTGGTCACATTTTGAAATCCATTTCCAGTGGCACATGGTATTGGTGGTGGATGGTCTGAGATATAAACCAGGTTGCATCTTGACTTTCCTTACTCTAATTGGGAATTCAGATTTCTTAGTTATAGCTCTTCCAACTACTTCTCCAACTGCTTTCCAGCTTTCAAAATTTTGTTGCAATTGTATCCTTTCACTTAAAAAAAAAAGAAACTTATGTGCTTATCACTTAAAAGAAATCATTTTATTGATGTTTCAGAGGGGTTTGAGATAGAGCAGAACTAGTGTATGTGTTGAATCCATCATCTATAATGAGAATTCTCTTTTAAAAATCACAAATAATGCATGTTTACTGTAGAAAAACTAGAAAAACAAAAGGAGAAACTACAATCAGAGTAACAATGCCCTTACTCCAGGAAAACCATTATGAATATTATGGAGATGGACCTTTTTATGATTTTATGTATGTAAATTATATATAAATACATTATACATGTATATGATAATTGGGAATCAATAAGCATGCTATTTTTAATGTTTCCTCACTTAACACTATATTGTGAACATCTCGCTAAGTCTCTAAATATATTTCTAAAATTATTTAAATGGTTCATACTATTTCATGAAATATTTCATAATGTAGTGTATTTTTGTCCACTTCTGTATTATTGGACATCTGGGCTTTGTCTACCAAATTTTGAGGATCATAATAAAAACTCTAACAATCCCATTCTCAAAGTGTTCTGTAATCTTCTATTATTTTCTTAGGATAAATTCCTGGAATCATTGCACCAAAAGGGTACATTAGGTCCTCAAATAATGTGATTTTGTTCAATGTCATTTCATTATAACATTGATGAAATGCTGTAGGAATGTAACTCCTGTTTATATGATTTAGCTTATGGTAAAATTGGTTTCATTATTTGTTTCACTTAAAGTTGCAGAACATATCAGTGATGTTAAGTGAGGACTTATTGTACTTAAATTATAATTCTTTTAATTGTCATTTCAGAAGTGTTCCTCTGAAAGATGACATACATTTCATCATCAATATAGCAGAGGCTGATTTCTTTGTTTTTGCCGATATGGGTATTAGATTTTAAGACATCTCCTATTGAGGGACCTAAATGTTGTATTACTGGTATTTTGATTTGTTTCTTGGATTACTGCTGAGATTGAATGTCTCTTCCTATTCATTGGTGGTATATATTTCTTCTTTTCTGAATAGACCTCCCATTGGGTTTAAGATTTATAGTTACACTCAGATGTACAGAAATGTAACTTTCTTCATTTTTTATAACTAAACTTAACTTGTTCCTGAGCTCCCCATTTCCACTTAGCAGAAACAAACTGACTTTCAATTTAAAGTAATTTACTGCTCAGTCACTTCTAGGAAAAGGCATCTTGCCTCGTGCTCTCCTTCTTATCCCTTTGTGAGACTGCCACTGGACATGAGGAGCTGTCAACACCTGGGACTGACACCTGCATCTCAGGAGGCCTTGGAGGTAGAAGAGGCTCTCACCTGGATGTGGAGTCCTCCTCAGCTGGGTTGACAGCTGAGCTTGAGGCTCTGCAGATGGATTCCTTCAGGGACAGGGGGGAATGACTTTGCCCCTGAGGCAGGAGGTGGGGCAGGTCCTCATTAACTTGCCCTTAGTGCATGAGAGAAAGGGTTTCCTTAATTGCTGGAGCTTGTCAAGGATCAATATGTTAGGACAATGTTTTATAGCTTCCTGAGTTCTCCAATAAATTTCTCAAGAATCCTTTATTTGTCTCCCCACTTCCCAAGGTTATGAAGCCAACTGTTACCCTCAGCTTACAGATGCGCTGAGGCAGAGAGCTCATTTCCATCTGTAATTGGCCTCAGAGGAGGGAAGCTTCTGGAGAAACTGGCACTTCTCTCACAGAACAAGGTTGTTGGGGTGAGGCAGGCAATGGCTGGAACCCCTCCTCGGCCACGATTTTCTGCATTTAAGCTCAGAACTTAGGAGAGAAAGATCTCCCCAGAACAGACCCTCCCTCTTTCCCAGCAAAGCTTTATAGAAACTACTTTTTCTTTTTTCACAGCTGCATAATCTTGCTTTCTATGTGCAAAGCATTTTAATGAAGGAATTAGGTACATACCCTGCCCTAAGGACAATGGTGAGGTAGCAGGGGGGATAACACATAATGATACTAGCTACTGTTATTTCCAGTACCTACTGCATGTTGGACACTGGGGATAGAGATAATAATAGTATTAATAAAACCTCCCACTTATTGAGCTCCTAATGTGGCCCAATGCTTTAGAATACTTTCTTTATTCCTCACAGGAATCAAATATATTACGTCTCACGTGGTCTTGAACCAGTAGCAACAGCATCACCTGAGACCTTTTTAGAAATACAGAACATTAGACCCACTGAACCCGAATCTGTGTTCTAACCAGATTCTCAGGGGGTTCCTGAGTGATTGTTCTCCCCATTTTATATACAATGAAATAGAGGCTCAGTGGGAATTGAGCAACTTGTGGGAGGCCAGAGGGTAACCAGAAGTTAAATGGAGATATGAGCCTACATCTTGATTCCAAGGCCTGCTTGTTTCTCACTCTGCAATGTTGCTTCACGGGACCCAAAGATGTTGGTAAAAACTATACTGTAGCACAGCTGGAGAGCTGAGTACTGGAGAAGAAACACTCCCTAGATTTCAGATGGGGAAACAGCCAGGAAGGCTTCCTGAATGAGGGGGCATTTGAATCAGTCCTAGTAGGGTGGGCAAGACCTGCAGAGAAGGGAGCAAGCTTATCTGAGGTGGAGGAGGCAGCATGAGCACAGACAAAGAGGTGGAAGAGTGAATATCATTCATCAGAACATTCCATTGGCGGCTACTGTTAAATTAAACAAAGAGGCCATTAGACTGAGGTGGTTCTAATGCCTTGGCAGCTTATGTAAGCAAACAAAAATCTAAGCCTGTAATGCTTCAAGGCTAAGCAATCAAAACCTAAGGGCAACCAATCACAAACAACAACTAGGCTCTCTAGAATAAGACAAATGCTTAAGCAATAGCCAGTCAAATAATTTCCTTGCTTTGCTTTGATGTCTTTTCTAGAAAAGATTTTCTCCTAGCTGCTGTCAGTGGAGGGCTCCTAACCATTTCTGGTTTAGTGCTGCCTAATTTGAATAGGCTTTTGCTCAAATAAACTCTTAAAATTTTAAATGTACCTTGGATTATCTTTTAACATTGTAGTCTCCTACATTCAGTGGCAACAAAGGATTTGAGGCACGAAAGTGATGATTCAGGAAAGCTTTGATTTCCTCTTGATCTGTGGCTGCCAAAGGGAGTGGCCACATGGCTCCCACCCAGGCTGCAGGATGCTGAGAGATGGACCTGCTTCGAGAGGTTCCAGGCCCTTGGCCCCTGCTTTTCTGGGTCTGGTGACCCCTTTCTTCCCATGATTCCCAGCTATTCCACACTCCCCTCAACTGTCCTTGCTCAGAGAAGGGCTCAAATAGCCCCTAGTCCTTGGACACAGAATCCTCCACTCCTGTGCAATAACCAATAGTCCAGTTGGAAGCCATGTTGTAACCTTGACCTCAGTCACTATTCTGACTTTGGCAGTCAACTACCCAGAATATAGATGCTAATGATGGTGTCTGTCAAAGACAAAACCAACCATGTAAGGAGATTGATTTTATTTACGCAATAAGGAGAACTCCCTAGATCTGAAGATCAGAGGGTGTCTCCAGGGCGGTTTTGCCTTGGACTTTTGCAAGTTATAGGCAGGGAATATTAACAATTGGGATTGTTTTTGTAGTTAGGGAGTCTCAGTCGGGCAGTTGAACAGGAAGCATTTATCTCTGTGTCTAACTAGTTTCAGGAAGACAAACACTTAAGCTAATCATTTATCAGGCGAAGACTAATAATTTGGAAGGTCCGTGTGTGACCTTGTCATAGGTAAACAAGGGAGTCAACCACAAATCTTATCTAAGTCATATGGAAAAGGGTGGTGGTTTGTTTCCTGAACATGGGGGTGAAGGTTGAGTATTCTTAACCATCCTGTTTTCCCAGAGGACAGGGCTCGGGTACATTTCAACATCATCATGCCAACATTTCTGTATACAGGGGGCTTAAGGAGACCAAGATAGTTGGAAGGGGTGAGGGCCACGATATTCCCTTGAAATCACAATTGATTAGAAAGTACATTGTTTTTGTTTGGATTGTATATTAATAAAGATCAATAAAAAATAGCAGTATTTTCTAAGGATGCTGTTATTTACATTTTAAATCAGATTACAAAAGCATGAATTTTCCACAAGAAAGATTATTGTGACAATCAACACATAATATTATGTTAATAATTGACATGTGCGTTAATATTGTAACAGAGAATATGAAGAGTAGAGAGTGCAGTTAAGGCCTCAACAGCCACCCTCTGGTGTATCACATGTTACTTAATGGCTGAGATTTACTACTAGGTGAGACAGCACATTGCAGTGCAAGGCTTCTCAGGTCTTGGTCCATGAAGTACGTGTTTTAAAACCACCTGGTATGCTTGTTGAAAATGCAAGTTCTTGGCCCCCCGCCATGAGCTGCCGAGCAAGAGTGTGGGCATGGGGTGGAGTAGGGCTAGAGAGTCTGTGCATTTCGTCAGCTCTCTAGTCCTTGTTCTGGTGGGGGCAGAGACGTTTCCCTGAGAGAGAGAGATGATGAAAGTGAGACCCGAAGAATGAGTGAGGAGAAAGGACGAGAGAAGGAGCATTCCAGACATCAGGAACAGAATATGCAAGGAGACTGGGACACTTGCAGATCAGACAAAAGTCTTTGTGGCTGGAAAGCACACGGTGAGGAAGAGAGCACACAAAATGGAGCTGCAGGGAGAGCCTTGGGCTGGTTGAGCACTGCCTGAAGGCCCTCCTGGGCACTTTGGACTTTATCCTTAGATGCATGGGAAGTCATTGAGGGTTTATTTGGGAGTGGCTGTGTGGGAGAAGTGGGCATGTGATGAGATCACTGGCTCATCATACTTAGGGTCCAAACCTAAACTTGTAATCTCCCCCAGCCCTCAACCTCGTGTCCTGCTATATTCGCCAGTTCAGTGAGCATCATCACCACTGACCCAGACACCTAATCAGGAAGACTGGTTGTCACCTGGACTCTTCTCTCTTGTCCCAAACAGCTCTTGAGTCCATCCACTCATACCATCACCCATTGCCTAAGATTGGGAGTACTTTCTCTTACTTGGACAACTCAACAACCTAGACTTCCTGCCTCCTGGCTCACCCCTTTCCAGACTATTCTCCCACAAAAAAGTTAAACTTTCCCCAAATGACTATTGCCATTGCCCTCTGAAACTGTCCTTAGCACAACCTGCTTCACAATCAGGTCCTCATAATCACAAGAAAGATTATTGTGACAATCAATACATAATATTATGTTAATAATTGACATGTATGTTAATATTGTAACAGAGAATTCTGGTCTCATCTCTTATCACTGCCCACCTGGACTCTACATCCCACTCTTACCAAACCGGGCAGGTTCTCACCTCCAGACCTCTCCACACAGTCTGGAACTTGCTCTTGACTTTCTTCTGACTACCTCCATCATCTTCTTGACCCGGATCAAAGTTGCCATCTTGGAAAGTAAGTATTCCTTGACATTCTCAGGATGGGTTAGGAGTTCCTGTAGTCCCTATTCTGCCCACTGTCCTCAGTGGTGCTCATCATATTGCAAGTATCCACTCAGTCTCCCCAAGAGACTCTGGCCCCTCCTTAGGAGTAGGGTCTGGGTCTTTCTTCTCCTACTCCTAGCAACTAGTGGAGCAACTGACACAGGAAGGGCAGGGTGAGTCACTGTTACATAAGCAAGGGTAAGTTTCTCTGCTTCCCTAGTAGTCCCTGGCATAAAGAGCTGATAAGGGTATCAATATGGTGGCTCCGTCCTGGTGGCTGTTACTTTCTGAATATTCTCTTCTCAGTTCCTCACCTCCCACACTACCTCTCAGCCTCTCATCATCTCTCCTTTGGCTTTAATGCTTGTGAAACGATCCAGGATAATTAATAGAGAGAAGTTTTATGCAGTTTATGGGGCTTTGATCAAAGATTTTAATTAACCTACTTTGCTTAAAGGCTTTTAAAGTTCATTCCCCAGGGCTGACCATTTGAAAATGTAATGAATGCTTCTAGGCAGAATCGAGGTGGGGATGGGGGAGGAAGATGCTTAACAAGGAGAGGCTAGTGACTGTCTCATTAACTCTCCCAAGGAGGATGGATTTAAGCTCAACATAAAGGATTTGTCTAAATCTGAGCTGTCCACCTATGAATGAAGTGCTTAGAGTGGTGGTGAGAACCTGGTTGCTAGAGGCATGCTAGCAGATATTAGACAAGCTTTTGGGAGGGATCTTAAAGCCATGAGCCAGTTATAGTAACACTGATCTGACTAGGGACTTGTCAGAGCCATAGGATTCAATTTCTCTCTCACAGAGCACACATCTGGGGATCTGGTATGAGGCCAACCAGATCATGATAAGAAGACATCAATTAAAAGTTGCAAACCCATGGAGCCAAGACCCCTGCAAAAATCACCTTTCCAACCAGCCTCCATGGAGTTCTCAAATGCCAGCTCCTCCTAGACACCAGCATCTCATTTAATGCAGTTAAGGATCTTGATGGGACAATCCCATGACTTAAATTTGGAGGGAAAAGAATATAGTTGGGAATATCTGTGGTGCGTGTGTACCTGGGGTGGGAGGAGGGTGGAGTGTCATTATTAGCTGAGATCTATGGAGCTTGCTATTCTCCAGGCACTGTGCTAAGTGCCCCACATGTAGTCTTGAGCAGCATTATTCTTTCCCCATCCTACAGATGAGGAAACTGAGGCCCCTTGAAATATGGCTTCCTGGGGCCTGTAGGATGAAGGCAAGAAATTTCTGTCTCTTCCTGGTCTGGGCTCCACAGACTTGTCCTCAACATCCAGCAATTTCCCACCTGCACGAACTCACTCATTTCTTCCCCTATTATCCTCCCAGATCTGCCTGAAATGTAGGTGCCTAGAACCCCGCTCTCACCCTCCCCCCACTCCCCAACTCCCACCAGGGATTTTTTTCTTGGATTTTGAATATGCTGACTTATATTATTATGTTGCCAGTTATTTCCTTCTTTCTGGCATTATAATTATCTATTTTAATATTCAACACTCCCCCTAGGCAGAGACTATTTTAAGGTGAGAACATATTTGATTGATCTGTGTCCCATCTGTGCTCCACCGCAGCAATAAGCGCCCCGCTTCACAAGCCAAGCAGATGCTGGATGAAGTGAGTGAGGAAAATCTTTCATCTCTACCTATTGGGTTCTGAGAGAACAGAAATGTTAAAGTTTTAGCCAATATGAATTTCTCGAGCTTTTACAATGTGCCTGGGGGGTGGAAGCGTGGGGCAGGGAGGAGCTGGGGGAGTTTCTCATCATATGCCCATATGAATCGCTTGAATTTTTAAGTATGTGTGTATATTAACTTGACTTTAGCATGTGTATTTAACAAACGAAACAATGGTATTTCCTTCCCTCCCCAGAAATCCCCTACCAGAGGGCAGAAAGCCAGATTCCAACTGGCTACACTTGAATCTTGTAGGGGTGACTTCAGCTACCCATTTGGGTGGCATAGCTTTTAAGAGAAACCTCTGGATATCCCAATTATGTCCAAAGGTCTCAGTTATTCAGAGAAGAAAAGAGCAACATTTCTTTAGGAAGCTGTTTCTGCGAGGGTGTGTGATGGGTATAAAATACCAGGCGAGGCAAGGAGACCCTCTAGGCCTGCATGTGTGGAGAGCAAGGATGGCCGGAGGCCTGGTTTGTATTCCTCCCCAGTCCTGCCCCTGAAAAAGCATGCTGCAGAGAGCAGGGTTCTCAAGGCAGGGGAAGGCTGGCAGCCATCCAAGATGCATGATAAAAGATGCTCAGGCATCTCTGCCCACACCCAGAAATTGGATGCAAGGTCTGATTTGTCTCGCACCTCTGAGAAATTCAGATGAAAAAAAGGCATGGGTTCTCCTTTACAAAGGTAAGATAATTTTAGAATTTGATCGAGCAATAAGGGAGAATAATAGCTGGAGTTACTGGGGACAGACCTTCCTATAATGTACATTTTAATAAGTAGTCACGTTTTTAGGGAACACTATCATGACCTGTTAGATTTGCCCTAGAGCATTGTGAGTAATGGAGTGTGCTCAGGAGTCAAGCTGTTTGGGCTCAGTCTTGGCTCTGCCTTTCTTTAGTTAAGTGACCCTGGTCAGGTTTCTGAGCCTTTCTGGGCCTCAGTGTCCTCATCTGTGGAATGGGAACAATGATAATATTTAACTCAAAAGATATAGTGGGGGATTAAATGAGGAATACACATAGTTCATTTATTACTATGTGCCTGGCACAGAGCACGCACTTTGAGCTGTTGCCATTATTATCTCTGTTACCGTTATGTAAGATCTGCTGCTGGTGACTGGGGAGAGACAGCCAGGTGTGCACACAGTCATATCTTAAGGCACCACCATTTCCTATTGCCTAAGGAAGAAATAACTGATTTCTGTGGTACATCTACAGTTCCATGGCTTTGTGAGGGCTGCACCTGCCACAGTCTGGAGTTCTCAGTGAGAAAGGGGACCAGGATTGCACGTAGATGCCCTGGCCTCTGAGAAACTTAGCTTTTGTGAGCTCTCGGAAGGAACACCTTGGAGGATCAAAGCAGAGTCTCAAAGTTCAGTGTGCATTAGCATCCCCTGGGGAAGCTTGTTGAAATGCAGCTTCCCCCAGGAGTTATTGGGTGAGGCTATATCATTTGCACTTTAACCAAACACCCCTAAGTAATTCTGCTGCAGTTTCCTTAGATGGCAGTCACCTGGGAGATACAGCATGGGAGTTCTGAGAGGTGCACACCCACAGTGCTGACATCCTCCTTGACTGATGGAACTCATAGGTGCCAAGTTTCTAATTAGATTCTTCAGTCCCCTGACTCTGATCTCAGCTAAGCCCCGACTGGGAGCATAAACTGAGTCTTTGCTCTGGTCACAGAATGAGCCATAGGCTGAGCCTTGATCCTTGCCATATACCTATCCTTAATCCTTACCACATACTAACCTCTGCCCATGACCTCAGCCTAAATCTTAACTTCAACCATCGATTAAGCCCTGACCTCAAACACAGACTAAACCTTGCCTTTAACCCTTCTCAAAACATAGCCCCACATAGAAGCCCAGCTCAGCCAGGTGACTCTCACATTAAGACCCATTGAAGACCCATATGAGAGCCCACATATGGGTGGCCCCTGGGTTGGTGCTTAGGAATTTAGGGCCTGTGTGTGGCTTTCCAGGTCCTGCTTTGGCTGCTATTGCAAAGCTATTTACCAGGCATCATGCTTCCCTTCTTCCCCAAGCGCCTTCTCCAGATCATTGCCTCTCTGATTAATTCCTCAGAACAAAGCACCAGCACTTATATGGAGATTGAATGGACGATCCCAGAGGCCCTTCCCAGTGCTGCTCCCCAGGCCTTTCCTGAGTGCTTACTCTGTTGAAGTGCCTGAGTTGCTGGGAGACTAAAGCAGATAGCATTCTGTCTCCAGGATGGGTTTGCTGATTCTGGGGAGACAGTTTCACACTTAAATGAGTGACATCTGACATTCTAAGTTATGATATATTAGTAGGTGAATCTTTTGGTAAGTGAAAGTGGTTCTTCTTTATGAACACAAGACAAATGTAGAATTTATCTTACCACTACCACCTCTACAATCATCATCATCACCTTGTCATTATACATTCATCACTCTCTAGGTGCACTATGGGAAAGTCTTTACCTGAATTATTTCATTTAATCTTTAAATACCAGGAATCACTTTGTGTACATGAATAGTACCACTGACAGAAGAGGCCATGTCACTACTGAGTTCAGGACCAGGAAAGCAAATTCCTCATTGAATTTGTAATTTCCCATTATTTAATCTTTAAATACCAGGAATCACTTTGTGTACATGAATAGTACCACTGACAGAAGAGGCCATGTCATTACTGAGTTCAGGACCAGGAAAGCAAATTCCTCATTGAATTTGTAGTTTCCCATTACTGGCCTCTGAAGTGCATAAAATTCATATAATTTCCCTTGTTTCCTTGACTGTGAGGAAATTCCAGAATTTCTTTCAGTTGCTGTAGGCCTCAGCAGAAGCTTCTCAGTATACCTTTCCTCTATCCATTTGCCTTTACCTCTTCATTCCCAATCAGTTTTTTTTTAATCTTGTTTTTATGGCATGTGAGTCTGCACTGCAAGTACGTGTATAAACAAATTGATATGTTGAATATTGCTCTAAAGCCAATGTGTCAATTCTGTTTAGTTTTTTCTTCCAGTATGGTGGAGTAAGTGCCTAACAGACTGACTGACTCTTCTTCAGTTAATAACTACAAACTCTAGAGAAAATATAAAAACCCTAAAGGCTCTGAGGAGTGAACAAAAGTGGGCGTTTTATAGGGTATTTGAAACTTGAAAGAAGAGCCTGGCATGAGGTGTGTTTTCCATTTTTATGACTTTTAATCTGAGGGAAACTGAAGCCATGCTACAGCAATGTGTAGCCAAAACTCTGAGAGAAAACTGCCATCATTCCAGCTGAAGAACTGGAGAGCGGAGACAGAAGACAGCTGCTGGAAAGTGTGGGGATGGGGAAGATTCTAGAAAGGAGAAAATCAGAGAGGGGACCCCCAAATTCTGTGGATAAACTCTGGCCAAGTCTCTGGCTGATCCCGGAACCATGCATGCATGGTTCAGACGCAAGCCGTTTGCAGCTAAGGCTGAAAAGATTGGAATTAAATTTGATCCACTGTCCACTGCAGATGAGATAATGTTCTTAGTTTGAGTCTAACCAAGTTAGATGCCTGTTAAACAAAGACATTAACACCCTTCAGAGCAATATGAAGAATCCAGAGTGTCCAAAACATAATCCACAAAATTTAGATGCAATGAAAAATTCTTTGACATAAGAAGAACTGGGAAAGTGAGACCAATTCTCAAGAGAACAGACAATCAATGACCTAGATATTAGAATTAGCAAACAAAGACATTACAGCAACTATTACAGTCATGTGAAAGTGTAATGAATAAAAAGAAGGGAAATCTCAACAGAGATATAGAAGCTACAAGAAAAGAACCAAATATAAATTCTAGAACCAGAAAATAAATACCTAAAATATCTAAAATAAAAAATTCATTGTGTGCACGTAACAGTACAGTAGAGGTAACAGATGAGTCAGTGAAATTAAAGATCGATCAATAGAAATAACTAAATCTGAAGAATGGAGAGAGAAAAGATTGGAAGAAAAACACATCAGAGCATCAGGGACTGATGGGGGCAATATCAAAATCTCTAACATATGAATATTGGAGTCCCAGCAGTGGAATAGGGACAGAATGGAACAAAAACTACATGAAGAAATAATGGCCCCAATCTTAAAAAATTTGGTGTAAGAACATATATTTACAAATTCATTCATTTCAGTGAATCCAACACAGAATAAATAAGAAGAAAAACATGCCTAGGCATATAAGAAGTTAAGTGCTGAGAGCAATGTGTCAACCAGAAGGGTTTTTACTACAAAAGAGTGTATTTTTATTAACTAAATGAATATTTACTGGGCATCTACTATGTATCAGGCACTTTTTAAGTCTTGTGAGCATAACCTTCCTAGTGCTGGGAGCAAAGGGAGGTACTGAGTTGGTCTAAGATTGAATTTTGTTCAGTGAGACCAAATTTACATGAAGAATACAAGCAGAGTAAAACCAGAGTCCAGGATATAGAGATAATTCAAGAACACCAATTTTGAACTGAGCATTTCAGAAGAAGCTGAAGACTTTTAGGAAAATAGATCAAAGTCTCTTGAGAGAAGAGACTTTAAAATATCAAAAAGTCAAGAGATAAAGACCAGGGGATGGGAGCATGTTTTAGTGTTAATCACAATTAACTTTTTTCCTCTTAAAGGTTTGAGTTTATCTAGTGGGAAAAATAGCCCCTAGACAGGAAGGCCTCAGGGAAACTGTTAACACTTAAATGAAAACTAAGAATTGGTTCCTGCAGCTCAGTACGTGCTTAGATAAAGTATGATGAATGTCTGGTTCTGCAGAACTTAGAGAATGCTTGTACATGTGTGTGTGCATGTGTGTGTCCAGAGGCAGTGTGCTGAAGTGTGCGTGAGCAGCAGTCTTGGCTGGTTCATTCATCTACTCACAATTTTTTGAGCATTGAGCATGTGCAGTCACTGATGATACAGTGATGAACAAGACAGATGAGGCCTTAGTCCCCTCTGCAGTCTGACAGGGAGAGACAGAAAATATATAAGAAAATAGATCTTTTCCAATTGTAAGGAGAACATCTTAGTTTGGCTCTATGACAAGGGTGCTGGTAGCTTACATGGGAGATGACTTCAAGAGGCAAATTTAGGAGGCAGGAAAACAGCCAGGAAAGGATGAGAAGCCAACAATATGTGTGTTAATGACGGGGCAAGGTGATATCCTACTTAGACATAAGAGCTGGGGATTTATCTGCTCCCACCCATCTCTCATTGGTTAAGGGCTCTCTCCATGGGTGCTAATTTTTCTATGCTTTTGGGTCACTCCTGCTGGCATTGGGCACTTCTCTGGGCAGAGGAGCCCTTAGGCCAAGAAGCAAAGAGACCCTGGCCCTTGCAGAACGGAGCAGCCAGTCCGCCTCAGCTGCAGATGATCTCAGGGTGGGCCAAGACCCCACTGTCCAGCCAGCCATGGTGAGGACTTGGGTGTTCTTCTAAGTGGGAAGGAATTCACAGAAGCATTTAAGGAGAGGCGTGAAATGAGCTTAATTTATAAAATGCAGGAGAGGATCAAATTCCTGGAGAAGGTGAGGGAAGAAGGAGTCCGGGGCACTATGGCCTCTAAGAGGAGCTGGACATGTCTTCACTGAGACAAGAGTGAGGGTCCCACTGTGGGCACCTGGCAGGTCTGGTACGAGGAAGGGGAGAAAGTTTCTGTTGATGGTTTGCTTTAATTCCTCCATGAGGAATGAGGTGCCCTCATGGGCCAATATGGGGGTGGGAAGAGGTTAAAGAGGAGAAAGTGTAGAGAATATTTTTCTGCAGGGCTCTCCTCCCCCGCCCCAATCCTGTTTGGATTTTTTCAGAGGCATGAATTTAAAGTGCAAAGAATCAGTTCATTTAGAGTGATTTTATCTGGTGACATTTAGCTACCCTGGTGCGGGTGGACAGAAGTGAAGTAACTGGCTTCAACTGGCCTAGGGTTTTGGCAGGAGAGCACAGCTCAGGGAGAAAGTCAAGGGTTCTGGGTGCTCCATAAGGGAGACATGATCTACACGCCTGTGGAGTCAGAGAGGTGGCAGGGACTCAAGACAGTGTGGTGTCTATGTTTTCAGGGTGAATTTGGCTTTGGTGATGGCCCTTCCCTTTTTGGGGGTATATGCTCCTCAATAGAAAATTTATTTATTTTCATACTATCCTCTTTCCACCTCACTCTTTTTCATCCATCAGAAGAGCAGTGAAAAACACACGAACTAGTCTAGAATAACTTTCTGAATGCAAAAGCCTATTTTTAACATCAAAATGTTTTTCGAACTTCCAGATGAGTTGTTTGATATCCACTGATTAAGAAGATCTCTAACAAGAAGCTTTACTTTGGGGACATTTATTTATATAATTATCAAGTTCATGGGTATTATGTTAATATGTTCTCACTTTTATAATGTTTCAACAGTATAGAGCAAACCAAGGTAAATTAAAATTTTCAGACACGAGTCAAGGCTTATTGCTTATTAATGAAGGATCAAGTGCGGATAGCAAATGGAGCAAGCTAGTCCAAATGTCCTGGGACTTACCATCTGAGCCGGATGCAGACCTCTCTTTCCCATCTCATGCTGTCTAGCTGGACATAGCTTGCTAGCTATGTTTGACCTCACTTGGTCATAAAGAAATCCCATCCCTCTTAGTAGTGGGTGAAATTTGCTCCTGAGAGGAGGAGGGATAATTTGGAACCATCATCAGACATGACTCATTAATCACAAATATCAAGTCATATATCTGAGCAGTAGAGGATAACAAATCGGGCTATTAATTCGATGTTCCAAACAACGGGGCTTCATCCCTGAGAAGGAGCCCATTCTCTCTGGGGTGTCAGCTCTCAAAGGCCCATGGCCCCACCTTTGCTGAAACCTCTCAGAAAACGTCTGCAGTGTGCCCTTGAGATACTGAACACAGAATTTGCTTCAATCTTGGTTTTGGGCAAAACATTTCTTTCACAACTGAAAGTTACCCTTCCTTTGTTTATCACTCATCATCGCTCCCTACATATTACCAATGTCAATATCTTGATGGCCATTCTTCTAAAGTCCTTTCTTTCTTTCTTTCTTTCTTTCTTTCTTTCTTTCTTTCTTTCTTTCTTTTTTCTTTTTCTTTTCTTTTCTTTCTTTTCTTTCTTTTCTTTCTGTGTGTGTGTGTGTGTGTGTGTGTGTGTAAACTAACTGGTATCATACTATGCAAATTATTTTTCGATTTGATTTTTACTTGAAAATATGTCTTGGATATTCTTCTGTTTCAGGTCATGAAAGTCTACTATGTTATTTTAGTGTATGCAGGCAAGTCAATTATTTCATAATTTATCTGGCTTCTTTCCTATTGAGGTACATGTATGAATTCCTCAACCTCTTGCAGTTTTACTATGATACACCAGGTGACAGCTATTGTTGAATGTGTATCTTTGTGCCCCCATGCCAGTATTTCTTCAGGCTTGGGTTTCCAAAAGTGAAATTGCGGAGATAAAGGGAACACACATTTAAACACTGTTTGATGATGCCTGATGGCTTCCAAATAACCGCATAAGTTCACACTGCTCCAGCAGGTATCTGAACACGCCTGTTTCCCCATATTCTTGCTAATATTTGTTACTATCAACCTTTAAAATTTTTGACAATATAATGAGGGTGAAATCATATCTCATTATTGTTTTAATTTCCATTTCCCTGGTGACTAGTGGAACCTGTACATTTTCCCAGACTATTATTGGCATTTGTATTTTTCTTCTGTGAATTGCCTATTCACATAATTTGTTCAATTTTTATTCTGTTGTGTCTTTTTTATTGATTTGTATAAGATCTTGATGTATACTGGCTATAAATTCTTTGGGTGTTAAATGTGTTCCTACAATGTCTCTTAATTTGCTGCTTGCAATTTAGCTTTGTATTTAAGGTGTCAGTTTTCAACAAAGCGTTTTAAAATTTTATGAGATTAAATATGTTAATCTTTTATTATGTGCCTTCTGGGTTTTGTGCCTTGTTTTAGGAAAATCTTTTCAACACCAAATATTAAGAATTACTTTATAGTTTTATTTCAATTCTTTTATAGTTTCTTTCTTTCTTTTTTTACATTTAGCTTTTTAATCTAACTGGCATTTATTTTTTTGTATGCTATGAGTAATAGATCTAACTTAATATTTTAAATTCTTTAAGCTATTCCTTTAAAAAGTTTTTAAAAAATCTCAATTTCAGTTGATATTCAATACTATTTTATATTAGTTTCAGGTGTATAGCATAGTGGTAAGGCATTTATGTAATTTACAAAGCGATACCCTAATAAGTCTAGTATTCATCTGGCACCATACATAGTTACAACAATATTATTGACTATATTTCCTGTGCTGTGCTTTATATTTCTGTGACTATTTTGTAACTACCAATTTGCACTTCTTAATTCCTTTACCTTTCTCATCCAGCCCCGCAACTCCTCTCCCATCTGGCAACCATCAGTTGATTCTCTATATCCATGAATCTGTTTTTTCATTTGTTCATTTATTTTGTTCTTTAGATTCCACATGTAAGTGAAATCATATAGTATTTGTTTTTCTCTGTCTGACTTATTTCACTTAGCATAATTCCCTCCAGGTCCATCCATGTTGTCATAAATGGTAATATTTCATTCTTTTTTATGGCTAAGTAATATTCCATTGTATATAATGTGCCACTTCTTTACCCAATTGTCTATTGATAGGCAATTTGGTCGCTTCCATATCTTTGCTATTATAAATAATACTGCAATGAACATAGAGGTTTATATCTTTTCAAATTAGTATTTTGAATTTCTTTGAATGTGGATTGCTGGGTCATAAGGTAGTTAGTTCTATTTGTAATTTTTAAAGGAAACTCTGTAGTGGCTGCACCAATTTGTAATCCCATCAACAGTGAGCAAGGGTTCCCTTTGCTCCACATCCTCATTAACACTTTTAAAAAAAAATTTATTGGTGATCGCCATTCTGACAGGTGTAAGGTGATATCTCATTGTAGTTTTAATTTTAATTTTTGTGATGACTAGTGATGTCAAGCATCTTTTCATATGTCTATTGGCCATCTGAATGTCCTCTTTGGAGAAACATCTATTCAGGTTCTCTGGCATTTTTTAACTGGATTTTTTTTTTTATGTTAAGTTGTATGAGTTCTTTATAAAGATATAAAGATATTTTGGATGTTAACTCCTTATTGAATGTATCATTGGCAAATTGGCAAATGTCTTCTCCTATTCTGTAGGTTGTATTTTCATTTTGTCGATGGTTTCCTTTGCTGGTTCTTCTTTATGTTTTCTATCTCTACTTTTATGTTTCCTATCTCTTTGTTAAAGTTCTCACTGAGTTTATCTACCTTCTCCCTAAGTTCATTGAACATCCTTATAACTAGTGTTTTGAACTCTGTATCTGGTAGATTGCTTGTCTCCATTTTGTTTAGTTATTTTTTTGAAGTTTTCATCTGTTTTCCCATTTGGGACATGTTTCTTTGTCTCCTCATTTTGGCTGCCTCTCTATGTTTATTTGTATTAGATAGATATGCAATGTCTTCCAGTCTTGGCAGGATACCTTATATAGTAGTTGTCCTGTGGGGCCCAATGGCTCAGTCTCCTTGATCTCCTGAGTCAGGTGTTCCAGGAGTGTTCCTTGTGTGGGTTGTGTGTGCCTCCTGTTGTAGCTGAGCCTTGATTGCTGTTGGTATGTCAGTGGGTGGGATTGACCCTCAGGCTGACTGGTCGTGAGGACTGGCCACGACCACAGTGAACAAGCTGCTGTGCGGGGAGTGACCCCATTGAGCAGGATCTCCTTGAGTGGGCTTTGGTATCTGCTGAGACAATCTTTTGGGTGTGCCTCTCGTCGGCGTGCCTCTCGTCGGTCTAATCGAGTGATGCTCTGTTGTTGTCTGAAGTCAGTCACTGGATGTGTTGGTGCTGAGGCTTCTTGGGAGGGGTTCTCTTGAAGGCCAAGATCAGCTGCTGCCTGTGACCAGCCCAAGACTACTTGGTAGGAGTTACAATGTATCCATAGTTGGTCGCTGCCTTTGCTGGACATGGAGGTGCATGGGAGAAGCCATGTTATGACCCTAGGGTGGCTGCTACTAGTATGGGGCTTGGGGGCAGCTTAGCAAAAGGCTCAAGGCACCCCAAGACCTGCTGCCACCTGCTGGCTGCTCATAAGGCTCAGCTGCTGAAAGAGTCTCTGGCGGTATGTGAGTTGGATGTGGTGGAGTCCCAGGGAGTCACCAGCGTGGAGCAAGTGGAGTTTACAAGCTAATACAGATTCAGATTTGGCTATGTGGGAGGAGGGCTCAACACGGGGACAATGGCGGCTGTCCCTCCAGCCCTCACCCTGAATTTACACAACTCAGTTTCTCCTTGTATGTCTGCTGGAGCCCAGGATGAGTACCTGCGAGCGAGTCTGTGTGTGGGCCCTTAAAGAGGATGCCTGGGTTTCCAGCCACCTTCCTTCTCACTTGGATGAATGGAATCCCGGTTGATTTTCATAGCCAGATGTTGTAGGGCCTTCTGTTCTTGGCACTGGTGCTCCAGACAGGGGAGCATGGGATCTGTGCAACTAAAATATCCATCCCAATTCTTAACCACCACATGTGTGTGTGGATCCAAATTGTTTCGTGTCTCCACCCCTCATACCAGTCTCAATGTGGCTTCTTCCTTTTATCCTTAGTTATGAGACATCTGTTCAGTTAGTCTTCAGCTGGTTCTCCAGGTTGATTGTTTAATAATTTAGTTGCAATTTAGATGTGGTCATAGGAGGAGATAAGAACAGTGTGTTCCTACTCTGTCATCTTGACTGGAACCTCCTTTAAACTATTTCTTGAATAGTCCTTTCTGTCCTAGGGATTCAAAATGCTGTATTTACAGCAAATAATATTTTATCACTCATTATAAATGCATGTTAAATTATTTAAAGTAGAACACTATGAATAGTTCCTACTTCCTATATTATTGTTGTCATTATAAATAAAATTACCATATATACACACAGTATTTATAGATTCTATTACATTCCTGCAATATGTTTGTTAATCTGTTTCAGTCAGTTTGTGATGCTAGAACAGAATACCTTAGATTAGACAGCTTAAAAATAGAAATTCATTTCTCACAGTTCTGGAGGCTGAGAGGTCTGCCTCCAGAATGCCAGCATGGTCAGGTTCTGGGGAGGGCCCTCTTCATGGTTCACAGATTGGCTGTCTTTTTGCTGAGTCCTCATATGGTAGAGAGCAGAGAAAGAGGAAACAAGCTCTCTCCTGTGTCTTCTTGCAAGGGCACGGATCCCATCAGGATGGCTCCACCCTCGTGATCTAATTACCTCTCTAAGGACCCATCTCCATATACCATCACACTGGGAATTAGGGTTTCCAAATATGAATATTAGGGATGAGAGACACATATTTAGAACATAACAATATTCCTACACCTATAGCACATCATTTAAATAAAGATAGCTTAAATATTTTTTCTCACATTTTATTTTTCAGAATTTTCTCAGATATATTTATACATACATTATCTCACCTCTATTCTTCTGTTGGTTGGAAGTTATATATTGCCTAATAGTTTTTAATGCTCTTTCATGATTAAAATGTGCTTCATTGACTTATCAAAGTCTCATATTGATTGGTACTTATATTTTCCTCCTGCACCATGTAAGGACCTTAAAATAGCTTTATACCATTTACTGCTGTCTTGACTCATGTGCCGTTTTTGTGTATTTTAATTCTGTACATATTTCAAAGCTCACAAGGCAATATTATTAGTGTTCTATAGAATCGATGTTCATTTCGATTTATCTACATATTTACCTTTCGTTTTGCCTTTCATTCTTTTTGTTTTTTAATCTGGTGTTGCATCTGGGATGTTTTTTCCTTTGGTATTTTCTTTAGTGCAAATTGGTTAGCAGTGAAGTCTCTTGGTTTTTGCTATTCTCAAAACATCTTTATTTCAACTTTGTTTTTGAAAGATATTTTCACTGAATTTAGAATTCTAGATTGGCAGTTATTTCCTTTTAGTACACTGAAAATACCATGCTATCTTCTGTCTTCCATTATTGCTACTGAGAAGTCAGATAAAGGTGTAACTATTGTTTCTTAGAAGTAATCTGTTTCTACTTCCACCCATAGATATTTTTAAGTTTTTCTCCTTGTCTTTGGTTTTATGCAGTTTTTCTATGGTATGTCTGGATGTATATTTATTTGTATTTTTCCAAAGAGTCATTGAGTCTTAAATCCATTGATTGATTTCTTTTATTAGTTTTAGAGATTTTAAAGCCATTTTATTTGTTCAAATATTGCTTCTGACCTATTCTTTCTCTATGCTCCTTCTGGACTCCAATGAAACCTATTTTAGTCTTTCTCACCGTGTCCCTTATATCTCTTACCCTTTGTTCTGTAATATTTACCTTTCTGTGCTTCATTCTAAATATTTCTTCTAATATATATTTCAGTTCACCAATTCTCCCTTAAGCTGTGCCTTGAGTTCTGAATTTCAATCACTGTATTTTTCAGCCTAGAATTTTTAGATGGTTCATTTTTAAATCTTCTTTGATGTGTTGTTTGTTACCAGTTTCTTTTCATTAGGTTCTGCCAGGTGCGAGCAATATTGGGTCACCTTAATTCAATTTCATGGTTTGAAATATTTTGAAATACCTAGTGACTTGATACTGAGATTCAGTCTAGTGAGAATTGGTTAACTTCTGGTTCACCCTTGCACTTGGAATGTAGCTCTTTGGCATCTCAACCTTTAATGTGAATGGTTCATTAGAGTCCATGGCCAAGACATGGACTCCAACTTTTATCCTCTTGCCTTGTGAAGCTTTCAGAAGTGCTCCTTAGCTTATAAATCACCTCTTCTAGATTTGTGATTGAGATGGCCTCAAATGCCAGGCTCATCTCTTCTGTCTTCTTTTAGATCTTGGTGTGATAATTTCTCACTATTTTGTTAGCACTTTGATGCATTTACAAAGCTATTTTTTTTGAAATTTAAAAAACATTTATTGGAAAATAAAAATAATTATAATTCTCATTCATATCCTAGATAAATTAAAATATCTTAAGAATGCCCTCCTCTCTGTGTTCCACACTTATCAATTACCTTTTTTAAAAAAAATTATTTTAATTAGTTTCAAGTATGCAGTACAGTGGTTAGACATCTATATAGTTCGTAAAACGATCCCCCCAGTTGCTCCCTCCCTCCCCTGAACCTCCACCTACCTAACGTATTCATGCTAATTGTATTCCCTATGCCATGCTCCCCATTCCTGTGACCATGCATCAGCTACTAATTTGTAGTTCTTTAACCCTTCACCCCATTCTCCCAGCCTCCTCAAACTCCCCTCCCCTCTGTCCATCACCAAATTGTCCACTATATTTGTGAGTCTGTTTTTGATTAGTTTGTTCTTTTTATTCCTTAGGTTCTGCGTATAAGTGAAATCATATAGTGTATATCTTTTTCTGTCTGACTAAAATACATTTTAGGTCCATCAAAGCAATATCTTTCCATCTCCTTCCTTGTTGTGTATTTTAATCTGAAGTGAGTCTCTTCTAAGCAACATGTAGGGGTCTTGTTTTCCTTTTCATTCATCCACTCTTTTAGTTGGAACACTTAATTCTTTTCCATTTGAGGTAGGAATGCAGTTGTTACCATTCTTTACTGCTGTCTTTGATAAATGTTTTTTTCTTCTTAAAGAAGTCCCTCCAACATTTTCTGTAATACTGGCTTGGTGGTGTTAAATTCTTTTAGCTTATTTTTGTTTGGGAAACTCTTTATTGTCCTTCAACTCTAAAAGATAGCTTTGCTGGATAAATTATTACTGGTTATAGATTCTGTGTCTTCATCTTGTTGAATATTTTTGCCAAACCTTTCTGTCCTGCATAGTTTCTTTTGAGAAATCATCTGCCAGTCTTATGGGTGTTCCCTTACAAGTAACTATCTGTTTTTTTCTTGCTGCTTTTAATATTCTTTCTTTGTATTTAACCTTTGGCATTTTAATTATGATGTGTCTTGGTGTAGGCCTCTTTGGATTCCTGATTTTTGGAATTCTCTGAGCTTCTTGGGGTTTTATGTCTATTTCCTTCACCAGGTGAGGGAAGTTTTCCATCATTATTTCTTCAAACATCTGTTCAGTAGCTTGTTTTCCTTCAGTTACACTGATCAGATGAGTATTTGGAGCCTTAATAGTGTCCCATATGTTCCTTAAGTTATTTTTAAAGTCTTGGCATCTTATCTCTTGTCATTCTAATCTCATGTCCTTGGCTTTCCCATCCTCTAGATAGGGCATTTGATCCTTTTCTTTATTCACTCTGTTTATTCCTTTGTTTATTCCATTTAGTGTGTTTTTCATTTCAGACTGGTTCTCTTTTATAATTTCCATTTCCATTTTAATCTCTTTGTTGAAGTTCTCACTGAATTTATTCACACTTCCCAAAAGTTCATTGAGCATCTTTATAACCAGTGTTTTGAACTCTGCATCTGTTAGATTACTTGACTCCATTATATCTGGATCTGTTTTCTCATATGGTTCTTTGTCTTCCCATTTTGGCTGCCTTTCCATGTCTGTTTCTATGTACTAAGCAAAGCTCCAAAGTCTCCAGGTCTTATTAGTGTGGATTTGTGAAGTAGGTGTCCAGTGGCACAGTCCTGAGGGGTGTTCAGCTGCAGGCCAGACTTAGCCTAAGCCTCTGCCCCTCCGGGGCCACCTGTTAAGATTCAGCAAGCAATCCACAGATTCTGCGCTTATAGTTGCCTCAAAAGGCCACACCAGAAACCAAGGCCAGCTGCCTCTAATGTGAGTCTAGGCACTGCTTAGCAAGGAGCACCTGACTTGCTGGGGATATACCTAGATGTGGCTTGGGTGGGGCCATGAGTTGGGGGCGGCGGGGTTTCAGGGAATCCTCTGGGCGGAGCGACCTCTGTTATTCAGTTTGATGATATCACAGCTATTGTGGTGCTGTGTCCGGTGCACTGGTAAGTGGGAGGGCTTAACAGGGAACAATGGATACTGCTGGCACTTCTGTACAGAGAGTCTCCCTTTGGCCCTCACTTTGACAATGTCTCCCTGTAAGTCCCTGGTGCCCCCTGCATGCAGCCCAAGTGGCACTGGTGCTCAGAGTGAGCGAATCCATAATTGTGAAAATCCTCTGTCTAACCCAGCTGCTCAAGACTGGGCAGCCTGCGTCCTCGCCTCGTCCTACCTTCTGCTGTTGCAGGGTGCTTTCTTGGATTTCTCCCTAGTTGTTTGGCTTATTCATCTAGATCCCTGCGATTTTTCCTTGCTGCTGTTCCTTGTTTCCATCACAACTTTGATTTGGTCGCCAGAGGGATGAACAGAGCCTCTATCATCTACACCATTTTTAGAAAGCTATTTCTAAATATTAAGTTCAGCTTTGGTTTTTCATCTTTGAGGTGGGTATGGGAAGGTCGATTCGAATCAAAATGGTTTGTTATTATTGAAAGTGAGAGTTCTAAGTTTTCTCTTTCACTTACATTTTGGAAGCAGTTTGTCAAGTTCTAACAAATTCCTGTTGGGATTTTGAATTTGTATTTATAGAGTCACGGGAAGAGAATAGGCATCTTTACAGTATTGAGTGTTTCCATTCAGGAATATACTATATGTTAAAAATTTCTCTTATGCTTTAGAAAAGCTTTATACTTTTTGTTTATAGGTAAGTTGTACATTTATTTATAAATTAATTTCTAAATATTTTGTGGATTTTGTTAATGGAATGGAATGCTCTATTCCGAGTTTTGGCAACCTTTGTCGGCAAAGGCAAGATAGTAAATATTTTTGGCTTTGTAGCCATATGGTCTCTTGTAAATAATCAACTCTGCTTTTTCAGTGTGAAAGCAGCCAAAGACAATATATAAACAAATTAGCATAGCTGTGTTATTTATAGAAATAGTATGTGGGTTATTTGGTGCATATGCCAACTCCTGCTCTATTTAATTATATTTTATTTTTTTAATATTTCTATTTATTTTATTTTTATTTTTTAAAAATAATAATAAAAACATTTTCAATTTCAATCGGCATACAATATTATATTATTTCAGGTGTACAGTGTAGTGGTTAGACATTTATGTAACTTATGAGGTGATCACCCTGATAAATCTAGTACCCATCTGACACCATACATAATTAGTACGATATCATTTCTATGTTTCTTATGTTATACTTTATATATGATTATTTTGTAACTATGGATTTGTACTTCTTAATCTCTTCCCCTTCTTCACCCATGCCTTCAATACCCCTCCCATCTGGCAACCATCAAAATGTTCTCTGCATCTATGAGTTTGTTTCTGTTTTGTTTATTTTTGTTCTTTATATTCCACATGTAAGTGAAATAATATGGCACTTGTCTTTCTCTGTCTGACTTAATCCACTCATTACAATAACCTATAGGTCCATCCATGTGGCTGCAGATAGCAAGATTTTATTCTTTTTCTTTTTATGACTGAATAATGTACCACCTCTTCTTTATCTAGTCATCCATTGATGGACATCCAGGTTGCCTCCATATCTTAGCTATTGCAAATAGTTTTGCAATGGACATATAGATTTACATGTTCCTTTGAAGTAGTGTTTTGGGTTTTTTCAGATAAATACCCAGAAGTGAGATTGCTGGGTCCTTCTTTGTCTCTTGTTACAACCTTTGTTTTAAAGTCTATTTTGTCTGGTATAAGTATTTCCATTTTCATAATATATCTTTTTCCATCTTTTTACTTTCAGTCTGTGTGTGGCGTCTGATCTGAAACGAGCCTCTTGTAGGCAGCATATGTAAGGATCTTGTTTTCTCATCCATTTGACCACCCTATCTTTTGATTGGAGCATTTAATACATCTACATTTAAAGTAATTGTTGATAGGTATGTAGTTATTTGCAGTTTTATTATTCATATTTTTTTATTTTTTTTCTTTTTCTGAAAGAAGTCTCTCTAACATTTCCTGTAATACTGGTTTGGTGTTGATAAACTCCTTTAGTTTTTTCTTGTTTGAGAAGCTCTTTATCTGTCCTTTGATTCTAAATAATAGCTTTGCTGGATAGAGTAATCTTGGTTCTTGGTCCTTGCTTTTCATCACTTTGAGTATTTCATTCCAGCTACTTCTGGCCTGTAAAGTTTCTGTTGAGAAATCAGCTGATAATCTTATGGGAGCTCCCTTCTAGATAACTAACTGCTTTTCTCTCACTGCTTTTAGGATTCTCTCTTTGTCTTTAACCTTTGGCATTTTAATTATGATGTGTCTTGGTGTTGACCTTTTTTGGGTTCGTCTCATTTGGGACTCACTGGGCTTCCTGGGCTTCTACATCTATTTCCTTTGCCAGGTTATGGAACTTTTCCATTATTATTTTTTCAAATAGGTTTTCAATTTCTTGCTCTCTCTCTTCTCCTTCTGGTACCCCTATGATGTAAATGTTGGTATACTTAATGTTGTCCCAGAGGCCCCTTAAACTATCCTCATCTTTTTGGATTCTTTTTTCTTGTTGCTATTCTGATTGGTTTTTTTTTTTGTTACCTTGTTATTTAAATCACTGATTCAGTTCTCTGCTTTATGTAACCTATTATTGATTCCCTCTAATGCATTCTTCATTTCGCTTATCATATTCTTCATTATGACTGATTCTTTTTTATGCTTTTTATCTTTATTTTTATGTTTTCTATTTCTTTGTTGAAGTTCTCACTGAATTCACCTACTCTTCCCCTAAGTTCGTTGAGCATCCTTATAAATGGTGTTTTGAACTTTACATCTGGTAGATTGCTTATCTCCATTTTGTTTAGTTGTTTTTTGGGAGCTTGGTTCTGTTCTTTCATTTGGGACATGTTTTTTAGTTTCCCCATTTTGGCTGCCTCCCTGTGTTTGTTTCTATGTATTTGATAGGGCTGCTATGTCTCTCAGTTTTAGTAGAGTGGCCTTATGTAGTAGGTGTCCTGTGAGGTCCAGTGGCACACTCTCCTGGGTCACCTGAGCTGGGTGCTCCAGGTGTATCCCTTTTATGTGTTGTGTGTGCCTTCCTGTTGTAGTTGAGCCTTGGTTGTCATCTGCTCATCAATGGGAAGGATTGACTCACAGGTTAATTGACTGTGAGGACTGGTTGATGACTATATTGGAGGAGCTGTTGTGCAAGAGCTGACCTTACAAAGCAGAAAGTAGGGCTCTGGTGCCTGCACAGTTTGTCCGTTGGGTATGTTATCCTTGGATGCAGTCCTGGAAGTGCTCTGGCTGGCTCCAAAGCTGGCCACTAGGTATGCCAGCCCTGGGGTCTTCTGGAAGGTGCCCTGCCACAGGCCAAGTTTAGCTGCAGCCTGTACCCTACCTGGGCCACCTGAGATGAGCCACCAAGATATCTGCAGACTGCCGTCATCTGCACTAGGCTTGAAGATGCCTTGAGAGGCCAAGCTGCAAACCATGGCTGGCTGCCGCTAAGCCAGCATAAGGCTGCTCAGCAAGAAGTACAAGGCATGCTGAGACCAGATGCTACTTGTGTGGGTTTTATAAATCTTTGGGAGATTTTAAGAAAGTCCACAGCAGGAGCCAAGACAGGCCATTTTTATGGAAAAGCCTCTGGAAGTGGTTTGGGCGGGCCTGCAAGTTGGGTGGGGTGGGGTCTCAGGGAATCTTTAGGGCAGGGCCACCAGTGTTAGCCAAGTTGATAGAGACTTAGATGTGGCCACAGCCTGCATGTGCATGGCAGTAGTGGGGAGGGCTGTCCCTCCAGCCCTCTCCCTAAAGCCAGACAAGTCAGATCCTCCCCATATGTCCCTGGAGCCTCTCAACCTGCTAGCTCCAGTGCTGGAGCTCAGAGCAAGTGAGTCCATCATTTAGTAAGTCTGCATATGGGCCCTTTAAGAGGAATGCCTGGTATTCCTACAGCCCTCAGTCTCACTCAGCCACAATCTCTGCTGATTTTCACAACCAGAAGTTGTGGAAACTTCTCTTCTTATCATTAGAACACTAGGCTGGGGAGCCTGGTGTGGAGCTGGGACCTCTTGCTTCTCTGGGAGGACTTCTGCAGCCTAGATATCCCTACCAGTTTTTAACAACCATACGTGGGTATGGGACCAGCCAGTTCTGTGTCTCTGCCCTTCCTACCAGTCTTGAGGTGGCTTCTTCTCTATGTCTTTAGTTGTAGGACTTCTGTTCAGTTAGATTTCAGGCAATACTCAATGATGGTTGTTCTGTAGTTTAGTTGTAATTCTGATGTGGTCATGAGAGGAGGCAAGCACAGTATTTACCTACTCCACCATCTTGACCAGAAATCTATTTCGTTGTATTCTTAAAAACTGTATATTTCTGTGCATTTTAAAGCTATTGACTTAAAAATTTTGATCTTATTGTTAGCAAACTTAAACTCTCTAATTAGTTCTAATGCCTTGTTCAACTTTCCTGGATTTTTCAGAGAGACGACTATATGGTCTGCAAATGCTGACAAATCCCCCTCTTCCTTCCCAATAATTACACTTCCCATTTAATTTTCTTGTCTTGTTACATTGATTAGAAACTCCAGTACATTGTTGTATAATTAGGGTGATAGCAATCATCTTTGTATTTTTAATTTATTTCTAAAGAAAATACTTCAAATGTTTTCATTGTTAATTGTGATGTTTTCTATAGGTTACTGACAGATGGGCTCTGTAAGATTAAGAAAGATTTCTTATATTCTTAGTTTACTGGGGGCTTTAAAAATGTTGAATGAATAAAATATGTAAAGATAGTCAAAAAGTACAAACATTCATTTATAAAATTAATAAATCTTGGGGATGTATTGTACAGTATAGTGACTATCATTAATAATATTCTATTGTATATTTGAAAATTGCTAAGGGAGTAGATCTTAAAAGTTCTCATAAAAAATTATAGCTATGTGTGGTAATGGATGTTGACTAGACTTATTGTGGTGATCATTTCATTATATTTGTATGTATATATAATATATATGTTATGTGTAGAATCATTATGCTGCATGCTTGAAACTAACATAATGTTTATGTTAATTGTATATCTCAAAAAATGTTAAATTTGATGAAATATTTTTTTACCCTCGATTGAGATAATCTTATGTCTTTATTCATTTACTTTATTAATGTAGTGATTTACAATTACAGACTTCCTAATATTGAATTCTTCCTCTATTTCTGGGGAAAAATTCTTCTTGATAATGTATTGTTCTTTTAATATATTGATGAATTTGATATGCTGATATATTCTTCAAAAATTTCACACTTAAGTATTTAAATGAGATTGGCTTATAGATTTTAGGGGGATTATATTTATTCAGCTTGGGTATCATGGTTATGCTAAAACTTACAGAATGAACTGGGGCGATTTCTGGATACTCTGGGATATTTGGTATAGTTAGCTATTTTTTTGTTTGTTCAAGATTTTGGCATAATTGGCTTCCGAATCCAAATAGGGTGGTACATATTTGGTAGGTAACTATTGATTATTATTTCAATTTCTTCTACAATTAGTTTATTCAGAATTTCTATCTGTGCTTGAGTACATTTAGGTAATTTTTCTAGGGAATTAATCATTTTATCTAGATTTGAAAATTTATTGAATAAGGTGATTAGTGTTCTCTTATAGTTTTAAAATTTTTTCCCATATCGTAACTAGGCATAATTTCTCATTTTGAATTTTATTTTGCCTTTTCTCTTATTTCTTCATTGCAGCAGATTTGTATATTTTATTGGTATTTTAAAGACAGCTTTGATTTTATTGATCAAATCTACTCTTGTTCTGTTTATTATGTTCATATATTATGGTATTATTTACTATGTCCAGAGATAAAATATTTTAGTATATTATTTTTGAGATTTTTATTTTGATGGTCAAAATTTTAATTTTCAAGCCATTTAATTAACTTTAAAGAGATAATTTTCTACTTGATAGTTTGTTCTGGGTGCCACTTAACTCTTAGTTCATCAGTTTGTAGAGTTTGATTCCTCTCTTTCATAGTGTTGGTTTTCCATACATGCTTGGTGAATTTTTGCTGTATTCGCATGCCTATTTTGTTTCCTCTGGTATACTTGTGGTGCTTATGAAGGAAGAGTGGGAAGTACTCAGTAGGGAGGGATTGGCTGGTAGTATGTTTTCCTGGGTGTATAGGTTCTCATTCTTTCTGGTGGTCAGTGTCATCTGGGGTCCTCAATGGAAACTCTGGACACAGCTTTACAACTCATTGTCACATTACTGACTGTCTTGGGAGAGGGAATGGGCTGACCAGTCTGACTGCACTGAGTGCTGCTCCCCAAATAAGCTCTCTCTGAATGACCAGGGTCCACTTCTCTTCTACCTAATACTTTTGAGTTTAGAGTTCTCTGGAACAGCTTCTCCCCTCGGAATAATCTTTTTTTTTCCTTCAGCAGTTCTCCTAGATTTAGTTTCTTTTTAGATCAAATATTGTCTATTTTCTTTTAAATTTAATCACCATTTCTGAGATACCAGTACCACTTTCTATTGTTTTCCTGGGCTATTATAAATTTTTAAAATTGTTTTATTTCATTTTGTAGAATTGTATATAGCCACCTTCACTACTACAAATGCAATTACACTGTTAAATAAATCCATATTTTATTAACCTCAAGTACCCATAAACATTTGAAAAATAGTTATATCTCTTTATAAAAGAGTTATATGAGATATATCTTGTTTATCACATATATGAGTTTTTCTATATACAGAGAATATTTAGTACCCCTATGATTTCAAGACTTCCCAATGATATCTGGTCAACAGGTTGAGAATAATGTGCTAGACAGGACAAGGGGCATGGTCACAGATTAGAATACTAAGATAAGTAAATATGGAAAAAAACATAATCTATTTGTCATTGTAATGTTCTTGTCTGAGATTTATCAATTTAAAAATTAACTTTTGTATACTAATGTGGATTATATAAATTTCTGTATGGGTGATGGTAAAAGTGATGATGTATATTGATGAGATAAGAAAAAAATATGTTTGCTGAATTTGGGTTTGGTTGTTTTAAGCCTGTTTGCATAACAAAGGTTAAATATGATACCTCTACTGGGGTCTGCAAGATCATCTCCAAGTCTGATATGCTAGAACTCAACAGGATTCAGCAAATAATTATACTCACAGCTGCGGTTTATTATAGCAAAAGTATACAAAGAAAAGTCAGCAAAGGAAAAGTCACATGGGGCAAAGTCTGAAGGAAACCAGGCACAAGCTTCTAAAAGTCATCTCCCAATAGAATGACACAGGATGCTCTTAATCCTCATACAATGAGTTGTGACAACATGTGTGGAATGTCTACAGGGAAGCTCATTAGAAATTCACTGCCCAAGGTTTTTACTGAGAGAACCCTCTGCCTAGCATGTACAAAAGTTCTAGCCTCCCAGAAGCAGGTACTCATCACAAATCATATTGTTTGTGTAAATGACTTAGGCACAGGGAGTCACTCTTATCTTTTAGGGAAAGTTTTATATCAGTGTAAGGAATTGTTTACCATTCAATTTCCCAGATACTAGCCAAGGGCCAACCGTGCAAGCAGGCCTTTCTATGGACAGCAGTCTCAGCCTTACTATATAATCTCTTTCAGCATAATTCTTAACTTTAGCTTTTGAATAAAAATGATGGAACAAATGATATGTTATTGACTAAATCTGCAAGAAGTTTTCCCCCAGCTTTTTGTACTACTTACAAGCCAAGGACATGTCAGTTAACAACGTGGGGGATTCCTGGCATGTGCTTTGGCAAACATTTATTAAGCCTCTGTTATGTGCAAGGCACTGTGCTAAATGCTAGGACTGCACAGATCATGAGACTCACACATGCAAGACCACTGCCCTTTGCTGAGATGTACCATATCCAACCTTTCTGTCAAACCCTGGGACTACCCATGAACCTGAGAGTCATTATTCTGGGAAGAACTGGATTTTCAGTTGAGCCTTTTATTGACTTTAATGACTTGAGGCTCAGAACCACACAATCTCAGGAAAGACACACAAGCTTATGGAAATTGCCCAGCTTGAACTGTTCGGGAGAGATTCATTTGCCAGGAATGGCAGGCTTATTTCTCCCGACAATTTCTTGTGTTTCATTTGGTTTTATTTCACTGTTTGAGAAAAATTTTCCCCTGATTTTTCTGTTTATTTTTATCTGCTGAAGTGGTAGTGGAAATACTAAGTGGCATGAAAAGAATGTACACAGGGGCTTTGAGGAAACTGAGGTCCTAGAAGAGCTCTTTGTCTTGGTTTGTCCCCAACACCAACACTGGAGGCTTTATGGTGCCTTCATGCCAGTGAACTGGGGTCTTACATTCCATGACCATCAAGAAACAACTTTCTCTGAGCTCCCCTGGGTCTTGGGTTCCTTATCAAGGGCATCAGACTTTGGAGGGACCCGAGGTGAAGGGGAAGTCAGGCCCAGAGGTTCCCAGTGCTGCCACTGAAGCTTGGAAAAAGATTTTCAGGGGGAGATGCTGGAGCAGCCCAACAACTGACTCCAGGAAAAGAGGTCAAGTTGCAAGTAAAGTGAGGAAGGAAGAGCAGTGGGGCCAAAGCTAGGAAACCTGAACAAAGAGGAAGCACAGTGCTCGGGCCGGGTTCTCCTCACCTCTTGGTGAGAAGGCAAACAAGGCATGCTTCCAGAACTCAAGTCTGTTTTCTTGCTCCTGGAAATTCTGTGTTGATCTGTATTAGTGTTGGGAGCATTTTGGTGATCTTGGGCAAGGTGGGAGGACTCAGCACTCCTTGATGTCCTTTCCTGGGATAGGCTGGTAGATTTCGTTCCAAGTGCACAGTTCTATTGTGTTTGCTGGGCCAGGCCATCACAGGGGCAATTGCAGGGCATGTGGGCCCAATGTCAGAAAGGTAGATGGCCTGTTCGGAGATCCTCATTGTAGCTTTTAGAGGTTATAGGGTTAAATTGTGCATTTCGGTTTATGTGCGAATTGCTTCAACTTCCTTAGTGGTCATGGAAAATGATGCTGTAAGAAGGGATTTTTTAATGAACTTTCAATTTGAGGAAGTATTTGGCATAAGAGGCAGCCTGTAATTTAGGAGTCAAATAAAGGTGAGGGGTTGGGTCTTGATCTGGTGACTGGTTCTGAGAAATATCTCAAGGCTCTTAAATATCAGTGAGTCCACTGAGATCATGAGGTTATGATTATGTTTAATATAATGTTGAGTTGCAGAAGAGAAGTGAGTGGATATTGAGGAATAGTAGCTGGAGTGGGGTGATGCTTTTCAGACTAGCCAGGAAGAGAGAGAGTGGCAATGGGGCAAAGCACCCATGGGTCCTGTTCTATCTCAGGTGCTTGTTGCAAGCTCATTACCACTTTGAGCCTCTTTTTCTTGAACTGTAAATGGGGGATAATAATTTTCCCTACTTCCCACAAGGAAGAATTGTTATCAGGATTGAAAACTGCTAGAATGGGAAGCTGTTAGTCTAGCACCTGGCCTATAGTGATTGTAGTTTCCTGCAGAATCTTATTACTCCTGTTATATTACTATTACTATTACTATTAATTACTGTTACTATTATTGTTACTGTTACTGTTAGTCTTACAGGCTCTTACAAAGAGCGAAGCTGATGTGGTCAAGTCAGACATGAAGCCATCACTGGGAAATTGAGGGTCATAGATCTCTCTCTGTGGAGAAAAGGGATTGGATTATTTGCTAGGGCAGCTGAAGAGAGATTTGTCCAGAGAGAGGAATATAATGTCCATACAATTCCATATTGAGAGTCTAGATTGAGAGTCTAGATTCCATATTGAGAGTCTAGAGAGGAATATAATATCCATACAATTCCATATTGAGAGTCTAGATTAGTCTAGATTGATCTCCCTTCTATCTTCAAAAATTTTTATATAATCTAAGGGTGAGAACCAGCCAAGAATTAAAAGAAAGGCTAGCAATGAAATCGGAGTTCTATAATTAGAAGTGTTCTTAGAGTAATTTGGTTCAACCTCCCCATCCAGGCTAGGAATTCCTGCTCCATCATTCCCAAGAAGTGGTTAGTAAAGCTCTGCTTGCACAGCCCAAGTAATGGGGAGCTTATTACCACTGGAAACAGCTCATTCCATTTGTGGACATCTCCAATAGTATCAAGTTGTTCCACCTGCAGAGCTAAGACTGGTTCCCTTTAGAGGCCACCCACTTGAAGAAGAATCTTGAGTCATCAGTTTGACTCCACAGAGATTTGTAGACTATTTAACCTATTTATCCAAATCTTCTTGTCTCTAGTCTTAACAGCCCCATAGCCAAACAACTGCTCATTTAAGTACGTGGCTTTCAGTTTCCTCCTCATTTTGGAGAGTGAACTCTATATTTCTGTCATGATCCGAGTCACACAAAATTAGCAGTTCGGAGTTTCTCCCGGAATCCGAAATGTTTTTTAGAAAGACCGTTCACTCAGAGATACGTTGCTATCATCTCTTTCCAGGGATCTTCTTACAGAATGTCAGAGCAAAAATAGCCCCCAGAAATAATCTGCTTCAACCTCTTATTCCATTTTACACATGAGGACAACCGAGTCCCCGAGAGGGGAATGAGTTCAGCCAGTGTCATTCGGTGGAAGAAAAAATTGGAGGCCAGATCTTGTGGTTCTCAAGTTCAATGAAACCACATTTTAACTGAAAGGGAAAAACTGAAGATCTCTATGTGTCTTTGGTACTATGGTCCTGAGTGAGCTTTGTTCTCCAGAAATTACTTGTTCTTCTAATTGTCTGTAGTGTCCCCATGCTGATTTTATGTCTGTACTCTGAGCTCAAGAGGCACCACCCCTAACCTTGGGCTTACTTCCCACCCACATCTCTGGAACTCTACACCTTTCTAATTCATGACCCCCAAGACTTAGCACCACAAATGTATGAAGAAAAGAAAATCTGTTAATATTCAAACTACTTTGCTAAACAAGCAACTCTTTCACGGTGACTATTTGTTGCTATTTATGATGACAGATTATCTTTATGATTTTTCCCAGCACATGTCTCCAGAGGAAATTAGATACAGTACTTTCCTTAAGCAGGGCCAGGAGAAAATGTTTCTATAAATACTTAACAACTTGTCAAGGGAGATAACAAATATTGGCACGTCCTTCCCAATGTCATGTTGGTTATTGAATCTGCTGTAAGGAATCAGGATGGCTTATTTTCTCCCTGCTCTAAGGTAGTGCTACATATTCTTAGATTAGAGGAGGTGTTTCTAAAGGCAGAAGTTCCAGGTCCAGACCCAAAGCCAGGATCCTGGCATGCCTCAGTGTCTGTCTTTCCATGAGATTATTAAGAGTGTGGGCTTTGGGGTCAGAAGTCCACTGACTCCACTATTTCCCAGCTAATGACCATGGGCCAATCCTTTAGCTTCTCAGCACCTCAGTTTTCTCTTCTGAATGATGATGATATTCTGACTCATCTCAAGGTGTTGCAAAGATTAAATGAGATGACATACGAAAATCTTCTGACCTGGTGAGAGATCTGTAAATACAGATTTTGTTCTCTGTATTTTCAGTCTATTGAGAAGAACTCCCTCATCAGCAGACATGGATTGCAATAAGCTTTGTTGTCTTCCATGTTACTTAGGAGAAATTTGACAATAATGAATATAATAAATGAAGTTAATAAAAGCTAACATATCTCTGTGTCTTATAATGTGTCAAGAATTGTTCTAAGATCTTCACATGGATTTAATATTTAATCCTTACAGCAACTTTATAAGAGAGATAGTAGCATCCCTTTTTTACAGAGGAGGAAACTGAGGCAGAATAATGTGCTCAAGGCCACACAGGAGGAAGGGATGGAGCTGAGACTGGCCTCAGGCACTCAACTACCCAGCTATATGGTCTCCAAAGGAGGGCTAGCTCTCACTCTTTTCTAGTAATTTCTCCTTTCAGTATGTTGAAGAATTTTCTCTGTGTTCTATATGTTCTGAGTTTTACCATCTTGAATCTAGGTATAGATTTTTTATTTATCCTGCTTAACAGTTGGTAGAATTTTTAGGTCTGGGAACTCATGGCTTATTTAAGTTCAGTGAAATTCTCTGCTGTTATCTTTTTAAGTACCGACTTCTCTGTTATCTCCATGTATCCTTCTGGAACTCCTATCAGACCTATATTGAAGCTCTTGGAGTTGCTTTTCATGGCTCTCAATTTTTATTTCATATTTTTAAATCTCTTATCTCCTTTTGGCTATGTTCTGTTTGATCTTTGTGTTCTCAGTTTCGCTGTTCAGCATTCTGGTCAGTTTCTCTACTGAGTTTTAAAATTTCATTAACTCTCTACTTCATTTCTATGATGTCTAATTGGTTCCTTTTTATAGCCATTTCCTCATTATTTCATCGTTTTATTTCTTGTGTCATGGTTGCGGTTCCTTTCTTGACCTCTTTAAGTCTATCGCCATGCTTGTTAAGTCCATAGGCCTTCTGTTTGATCTCTTTTCTCTCAAACAGAAGTGATTTTATTTGTGAAGTTTATTGTTATTCCTATATGGTTGCAATTTTCCTCAGTGCTTTGTGCCTCCTGATTTTGAGTTCACCTGCTGCGTCCTGAGCTGGGCTAGCCTCTGGTGAGTTCCTTCAGCAGTCTACTCCATCTCTAGGTCCTGTCCTCCTGGCAATCAGGCACAGGGTGTCTGGGAGCAATCCTGGCTGGACAGGAAGTGGGTTCTTGATCCTTGGCTTCAACTGGGAAGTGTGCTTCTGGTCTGCAGCCTGGGGCGGGCTGTATAGTTTTAGCCCCAACTTACTGCTGCTACATTCCTTGCATTCTCATGTTTCTTTTATGAGCCTTGCTTTAAAAACTACAAGGATATCTCTTTCTTATTTTTGAACATGCTTGTGTGTTTTTCCTCAACACTAAGAGTCTGGAAAAAACCGAAAGTAGGGGTTTTAACATCATCTTAGTCCACCATCTTGAACCAGATATACTCTTTCCTTATTATCCTTTGTTAAAATGAAATAATTGATATATGCAAAAAGACTATATATAATATTGGCTATAAAACATAATAATAAATAATAAAGCATACACCTGTGAACTGGGCCCCCTGCTTAAGTATTAGAACTTGACCAGTGCTGTTGAAGCCACATATGTTCCTTCTTGATCCCATTTCTTTGTCTCCCTCACCCTAGGTGACTACTCTTGGGTACTTTCTGTTTATCTTCCTCTTGCTTCCTTCCCTCCATTATTTTTCACCAATTTTTTTTTTTTTATACAGGGAAGTGCCATAATGTTGTGCTTTAGAATTGTGCTATGAAGCTACAAAAATAATGAAAACACATTAGCACATAAATGGACCAACAAATCAGTAGACCAGAATAGAAAATTTAGGGACAGACTCAAGTTGTTAGGAAAAGTTCTATACAATAAAGGAGGCATTCTAAATCAAGGCGCGAAAAGGACGATCTATCTAGTAAATTGGTATTGGGCAATTTGTTAACTATTTGGAACAAAATAAATTTTAGATCCTTATCTTACACCTTACATAAAAATGAATCTCTAATGGATTAAAAAAAATCTAAATTAAAAAAACTCCAATCACAATTGAACTAGAAGAAAATTTAGGATAACAATTAATTCATTTTATAATCATGGCTGAAAATACCTAAGCAATACACAAAATCTCAAAGCTATAAAGGAAGAGATATATACACTTAACTACAGAAACATTTAAACCTTTGATGTAGCAAAAGACACAAAATCCAAAGACAAACACTAGAATGAACAAGAATATTTGCAATATGTAATAGATTAAAAAGTTACCATCCTGTTGAAAAACAAAAGTTACCTTTAATCTACCACTTAGGACCACTATTTACATTTTAATATATAGTGTTTCAGACTACCCCCCTTCTATGTTTTTATTCTTATGCATATCGCTTTCATATGTGGGATTACCACTATACAAATGATTTTTGTAATACTTTTTACTTAATATAGTGCAAATGTTTTCTCATGTAAGTAAATACATGCAAATTATAATTTCTTCTGCAAAAATTATAAAGTCTATTTGTTATATATCGTACGAAGTGCTAACATCTGTTTAATAAATTACTTAATTAATTTTTTAAAGTCAATATGCCTAATATATGAGGAATTCTTACAAATCAATAAGTAAAAGCCAAATATACCACGGGGCAAAGGAAATGCGTAGGCCATCAATCCACAGAAGACTGAAGAAGGAAAACTGCTATGGCCCACAAAGGTAGAATGCCAGTCTCTCTCGCTAATAATTAAAAACATGTAACTAAAACATTTTTGATGTATACCACTGAGAAAAATTTCGACAGGTAAATAATATTGAGGCTTAGTAAGGGTATAGGGAAATGGACAGGCTCATAACCTCTTGGTAAATTGATATAGAATTTGCCAGGCAACTTGGCAGTATCTATAAAAATTTTTTTATAAAAAGTGTATGCCTGAGCTCTGACCCAGCAGTCCCACTGAAATCATAGCCTGAGAGATGTTCATTTCAGTGCTGTAGAAGATAGAGGAGAGGGTGGTGAGGATGATATATGAGAAGGTGGCAGATATTTCTAATTTTGATTAAATAAACAGAAAATATACTTGGGTTATGAGTATTTAAAAAAAATCTGTACATTTTAATTTTTTCTAGTAAATATATTTCTAGTGTAATCAGAAAGCAAACATTTTTAAGGGCAGATGTATTAATAGAAAGTAATTCAGTGTTTGAAATGCTTATACTATATGCCCCCCATAAAAACAATAGCAAAAACAAATAATCCGAACCAAATCAAAACAAAAAAACCACCCTAAACCTCAAAACTACACAATAGACAGACAGTGGCCACCTTATCACGCTCAGAAAAAAAGTCCTCCATCTGGGTCTGCAGCCTTCTCTAGCTTCCCAGCTCACTCTCTCTTACCAACACCAAGCATTTAAGGCAAAGCAACTCCTAACATTTCCTGGATGTGAGATACCCTTCAGTCACTGGGCTCAACGTACCTGCTTTCCCTGTCACTAGAGAAGCCACTCCTTCCAAAGCTGCCTGGCCTACCAGGTCACACTCCTGGAGAATAGACACTGGACTGATCAACCAATATGTTCTTAGGACCCAACATGGGGGCTTAACACACAATCTTCACAGTAAATGTGTGTGAATGAATGAATGAATGAATGAGTGAAGCTAAGGCCCAGGATTTGGGCCAGAGACAGACCTAAGGCTCCAGAGTGGTAAGGCGGGACTGGATCTGGCTCCTTGATAATGCTTGCTCTTCCCCCCATATCAGATCCTTGCTGCTTCAGAGTCATTGCGGGGAGAAAGCGGTAAGAACACAAGAGAGGGCTTTGAGAGCTGAAAACAGGCCATATAAGCTAAGAGTGTCTCATCTGCTAGATCCCACTTATGTCACAAAAGTCCTGCCTACAAGTGGCCTTGGGCTGTGAAGCACCTCATCTCTAAAAAATCTGTCCTGCTGGAGGTCCTAATTAAACACGGTACGAGATAGAGTCTGCAGGATGCCTTTGATAGGAGAGCTGGGACAAAGCAAAACCTGGCCATTTATCAAGTGTATACAGGTGCATTGCTCAGCGGATTTGGGGCCATATTAATAAATCATTTTTTTATTTAAAGCAGCTCTAACTGCACAGCAGAGCCACTTGAGTCATCTCTCTGTCCAGGACTTGGCTTCCACAGGGCCCTTCTGATGAGTCTGATTATTTTTAACTGTAATTAAAATTGTAACATACTGTGCTGAGGACCCCATTTTTCTAATCAATGTGCAAGCAAGTTTTTTAAAAATTATTAAACTGGCTATATAAAATTTTTAATTTGGGGGTATTGCAAGTCTTTAAGCAGAAGGCCACCCTAACATTCATGCCAGATGACAGGTAGTCAATGAAGAGATAAAAAAAAAAAAACCCTCTACTGGCTCTGTCAATCCCCCCGCTCTAACTGCACTAAATTACAGAATTAATAGGTTCTTAGGAAAGACTGACATACAAGTTACTGTGAGAGAGACAATTAAATGTGGAAACCCGCTTTTCTCACTGCATTTACTTTTAAGGGGAGGCTTTGAGACTCAATAAATCGTTTTCCTATTTCTTCTCCACTTTCCCGTAAGTTCTTCAGAGAAGCACCTAGAACGTTTAAGAAGCTTCTTTTGCCCTCTTGATCCCTCTAACTGCTCATTAAGGTTATGTTTTCCCCAGAAAGTTTCTTCGTAGATCAAGGAGAATTACAAATACCTGTATAGTTAAGTCGATTCCTGAATGATCCTCCTGTTCCTGTCTTTACCTCTTCCAAAACAATCTAGTCCAGATTCATTCACTCACTCACTCACTTATTTATTTATTTGGCAAACAGTCCTCAATCTTGCCTTCTCTAGGCACTAAAGAGGTTGGCTAGTCTGATCTTGTTTCAATTCAGTCTAAAGGAGAGAG
>NW_024349799.1:18304726-18325700 GCF_902729225.1 Pteropus medius | reverse complement strand
AGAGAGAGAGATAAGTAGGTGATTATATACCTGGAGTAAGAGCCTCAGAGATGGACATAGAAGGAGCAGGAGGGCCCAGAGGAAGAGTTATTCACACAAAGGTGCCCTTCTGCTTCCCTGAAGTCATGCCATCCAGCACCCTGGCCTCTGTCTGCAGGTGCTCAGCACTCACCTAGTACGAAATAGGCACTTGCTAAACGAGTCCTGAATTCACTCAATATGTTAACCTTTCTGTTGAGTCCTCTCAAAGTTATGCATCCAACTCAAATTAGGCTGCTCTCTTCCCCAGATACTGTCATGATTAATTGTAAAGAAAAATCCTCTTTGAGGGGAAGAGGAGGATTTTTTTTAAAACCCCCCTTTTCTCCCACTTTCCGCTATTCGGCAGTCAAGCATTTGTCATATTTTAGTTCTTAAACCACTAGTCATTTCTGACTAATACTGAGCAGGCAGACGTGGGGTATGATTTCCAAAATGATAAATGCTTCCCTTCTTATCTTTTGATATCTGGAAGTAGAAAATTTCAAGGAAAAAGGGTTTTACACCAAGATGACCATAAATCTCTTTGTATTCACAACAGAAGGCTGACCAGAGGAGTTTATTAAATCTGTAAAAGATTTGATGTATATCAAACTGTTACATAAAGTCAATACTTTGGAGAGAAGCAGATAATAAATACTCAGCAAGAGGCAATATTTCTATCAAGGAGAAGGCAATCACATAAAGATTACGGGAGCAATTTCAATATTGCGGGTTTTTCGCTGCAGTAAGGAGATATGTCTTGTTTTCTAGAATGATCACTGGGGAAGGAGCAGGGGTGGGGCAGGTGGCCTTCTAGACTTGGCTAATCTCACTATTAAGCCCAAACTAGGTGTTGTGAACTAAAGTTTGTGTCCCCCTGCCAAAGTTATATGTTGAAGCCCTAATCCTCAGTGTGGCTGGATTTGGAAGTAGGGTTTCTAAGTAAGGGTTAAATGAGATCATAAGGTTGGGGACCCTGACTTGAAGGTAGCAGAGGTCCTATGCTACCTGCATGATCACTGCCACAGGCCTCTCTGGAGGTCAGGGTAGATGTTGGAGCAGAATCCTTAGCTACAGAGCCCCTTATAACAGGCATTCCCTGGGTCCACCCAGAGCAATCGGGACCTGGGAATCTGATGAACGAGTTTTCCAGGGGACCTGGTACGTGTCTTAAGAGCCTTTGTATGGAGACACTGTAAGCTGGACCCATTGTCTGCAGCCCTGAAGCTTGCCTCAGCCACTGTGGGCACCAACTTGACCAACCTCTGCTATTGATCATAGACTTGACCTGACTAGCTTATCTCCTGCTCTCAACCCCAGGGGGTCACTTCTTTTAAGGCCTCATCCTTCCTGCTACCTGAAGGTGAAAGTTCTTGCACTCACTATTCTTTGGCATAAAATATTCTTTTTTGGAAGCCCACCCAGAGCAATTAGGAGCCCAGAGAAGGCTGCTTGTGATAGGGACAGAAAACCCCAGCTGGCCCTAGGACAAGCAGGAGCAGCAAGTGCAATAGCCTTGAGATTGGCCCCAAGCATCCTTGGGTTAGACTGATTACTGTGTGCTTGTACCCAGGGCAAGACCCATTACCTACATGGTCTCTCGAATGGAGGGAGGAAGTGAAAAGGTCACTTATTACCCTGAGTTAGGACCGCAGTGGAACAGTGGGCCCACTATTGGAACACAATTAACCCTGGGAGTATCAATCCTAAAAATCCAGGCAGGGGAGACCTCCTCCTGCCAATGAGACCTCACGGACCCCAGGGGCCAGGCTCAGTCTTGTGAGATGCCTAGCTGTCCTCCGCCTCCCCCTTACTTCCCAGCTGGGTGAGGCCCTGACGTTTCCAGGCAGAGTCACAGGACTAGCCTCGGACCCCCTCATATTACAGGGACCTTAGAGAGGGGAGAGCCCCTTCCACAGTCATGTTCTCAGCTGTGGGGGCAGGTCTGGAATCCCATTGTGCTGATCCTTGGACCACTCCATGCTCATGTGAAGAAAAGATTTGGCCCAATCTCTCTGTGAGCCTCGGGGCAGGTCTGGCTGGGGTCTCCCAAAAGTCTCCTTTTTTCTCCCCAGCACTTTCTCTGGGGGACAAGCTCGAGACAGGACTGAGCTGGGCCCAGATGCCACTTTTTCTCCTCCTGACTTGCCTTCCCATTGTGGAGCTTGGGGTCCACTTGTCAGTTAGTGCCCTACTCCTGAAACTCTTCTTTTGTAATCCTAACACTGGACTCTACGGAAAGCAAAGGGGATTTATGGTGAATGACCAGCCCACACCAAGCAGTGGAAGCTGAGCATAGGCATAACTGATTTGGGGTAATGCGTGGGACTTGCCTCGCATAAAGTCCACTCCCAGATGTTCTGTCCCTTTGAGTCCTAGACTGACCTCCCCCACCCCCGACACCATCACTATGAGAAAGTTAACTCCAAAAGCAAAATCCTTGTATCAATGCTGCCATACTGTAGGCATCACTTAAAAATAGTTTTCTTTTTTCAAATGGGTACATGTAGACACAAAATTCAAACAGGGTCAGAACAGAAAGGTCACTCCCACCTGCATCTTCCTGTTGCCGTGAGGAAATTAGTGTCAACAATTTCATGTGTCTACTTCCAAAGGGATTCTATGGCTTTACAACTTTTTGGTTAGTTTTTGACTGAAAAACACTTGGAAATTTCATGTGGGTCAACTGAATACAAGCATGTTCATATATATTTAAATCAGTTTTCCGAATCACAGATTTTGATACCAATGACAGAGCCAATTGTTAGTCTTTGGTAAGGGATTTAGTTAGGGAAATCTGTTTATCTTCAAATTTATTCCTTGTCCTTCTCCTGCTTTTTTCTTTATCATAGGGTAGAGTGGGATCGGGGGCGGACTGGGCCCTGCAAACAATATTTCCTGGGCTCACTGGCAAACTGGCTTCCATTTAGATTTGGCCATTGGTCGTTTCTCTTCAGTGATTGGTGGGAGATGGCATGGGAAGAGGGGAGAAGCCAAGGTATCCCATACCCAGCCTTCATTTTCCACCTCTGGAGTATCACTGGCAATGCCTGCATTTCCTCTGTAGTCCAGATCCCATCAGGCAGCTTGCATGGTGGTTTCAGCTCCTACAGGAGCCCCAGTTGCAAAGCTTTCAAGGTTTCAGCTCCTGATGGGCATCCCAGCTCCTGGAATGTGGAAACACCTTCCTTCCATGTCCCTGAGGCCCTGGGATAACAGAGGCCCCCTCGTGATGGCCAGTTTCTGGCTTGTCTTACCTTCTCTCACCTGCTTTTTCAGTTTTCTAATGCCTTTGTAACTGATTCTTCATATTATATTCCTTTTAGTAAGAATTCTATTTTCTGTACTGGCCCTTAATTGATCCATTATGTGACTGCTCAGAATTTACATCTTGAGTATGGAGTCACCATTATCTTGACTTCTCAAAAGATCGGCACCCAGTGGTTCAAGCCTGAAAGCCTGACTCCCTCATTCTCACTCATCCAAGATATCACCAAGTCTTGTTAGAATTTTTTTTCTGTGATATTTCTTGAACCTGTGCCCTCCTCTCCACCTCTAAAGTCCTACTTAGTTCAAGTCTCTTCTCATCTTACTCTCCAACCTGTCTGTCCTCACAGCTTTCACTCTTGGCTCCTCATAGTCCATTTCTACCCTATAGCATTCTAAAATTAAATCTGTTCATGTCACTTTCCTGCTTAAAATGTACCCATGACTTCCTGTTGTCCTTTCGATGACATCCAAAGCCCACTCCATACCCCTCAGGTTTCTCCTTCTTTGCCACCCTCTACCCAGTGAGAATGAGACATAAAAACACTTGTAGTTCCCAGTTTGTACTTGCTGTCTCTTTTTGGGGGGGCTTTTAATGGAATCCTTCTTTCTCTCTCTCCCTTCACCTCATCATCTGCCTGATTTCTACTCATCTTTCAGATCTCATTGTAGATGTCACTTTCTCCAGGAAGCCTTCCTGGATCTTTCAAGACTGAGTTTAGACCCTTCCTTTGTACTCTATAGCAGTGGTCCCCACCCTTTTTGGCACTAGAGACCAGTACTCCTATGAGAATCTAATGCCTGATGATCTGATGTGGAGCTGAGGCGGTGATGCTAGCACTGGGGAGCGGCTTCAAATATAGATGAAGCTTCATTTGCTGGTCCACTGCTTACTTCCTGCTGTGTGGCCTGATTCCTAATAGGCCATGGGCCAGTGCTGGTCTGTGGCCCAGGGTTTGGGGATCACTGCTCTGTGGCATCCTATGCTCCCTCCATGATCTCATTTTTTTCTATTCCTGCCACTCTTCCTCTAGACTGAAAGTTTCATGAGAGCAGGGTGCCATTTGTAAGTCAATTCTCTATACTCTGTCCAGTACCTGACACATAGTAGGGGCTCAAAGGGTTTGTGTCCTTGACCATGGAGTGCAACCACTGGTGAACCTGAAGATATAGTATATCAGGAGTCCCCAACCCCTAGGCCATGGACTGGCATTGGTTTGTGGCCTGTTAGGAACTGGGCCGCCCAGCAAGAGGTGAGCGGTGGGTAAGTGAGCAAGCGAAGCTTTGTATTTGCAATTGCTTCCCAGTGCTAGCATCACTGCTTCCGCCCCACCTTGGATCATCAGGTGCCGAAAAGGTTGGGGGTGGCTGCTGTAGATGATAGCGCCCTCCTTGCATTTGGCTGCAATGAATCTCTGAATGGGGTGTGAAGAGAGGCCTCATTCTGTTTGACTAAAAAATGCTCACCTGTGTGAGCCCTGGGAGGGGCTTAGAGGTGAATCACCCTTAGCCCTGTCTAAGGAAGCACTGGTCCAGTTTTTAAAGGAAATCCTCTTTTTGGAAGTATAATTGGGTGATACATAGGTTTGGAACATGCTGAGCTGACCTCAGAAGTAACCTACAAGTTAGTTCAGAGGCTGGAATATAGTGCTAATGAGGGCAGAGCCACAGGGTCAATCATGACCTGGAAGAGGGGACTGTCAGCAAGCAAAGTAAAACAAAACAAAACAGTGCTCTCTCTGCACTGACCTGGCAGTGGCCCTCCACTGAGCCCAACTCTTGTCACAGCCTGAATGCCCAAAGATCCAGATCCCTTGTTCTTTCTGCACCACCACTGGCTCTCAGAGAGTTAGCTATACCACTGCTGCAACCAAGTGTGCAACTGGGGATATCAGAAACACACAGAGAGGTCTGGGATTCCTCCAGAGTTACTGAACCAGCACCGGAAGCCAGGCATGGGCATTGGTCAGCATATGCCCAGTGCACAGACTGGTAAGTAGAGGTTAATTAACTCAAGAAGCAGGAAGTGAGCTCTTGTTAGGCTTCAGGCTCTGTACTGTATACAGCCAGCAGATAGAGTGGTTCCAACTGCAAGGAGCCCACTGTGGGATTGGAGAGCAAGACAGAGAAATAAATGAGAGTTGTAGCCCCCTCAAGAGGCTCTTGAAGGACAGAAGATCAAGGTGGACTTGCTCCCATCTTCATCGGGCAGGGCTGCAGGGGAGAGGCCTTCATGCACCTGGATGGAGAGGAGGGACCACTTCAGGCCGTGAATGCACCTTCACAGGGAGCCTGGCTTTGGGGGTTTCCTGGACACAATGCAGGGTTGTTGCGAAGTAGGGTTTCTCCTAGAGTATCTGACCATACAAGACCCTGTTCTGCTTCACCCTCCTCAGGGCCTCTCAGAGATGATGACTTATTGGTGAAGAACTGGGGCCCTGTCTCCTTTGTTCACACATTGAGACAGACAGTACTCAGAGGGGCAGGCAGTATACTTAGGTCACACATTCTGCATTTGCAGAGCCTGTTAACAATATAGTATCGAGTATTTTAAAAGATGTTAAGATAAATCTCATGTGAATGGGTCTTACCACTAAAGAACCCCCAAAACCAAAAGCCAAAAAACAAAATACAAGCCCCCCTGCAACCAAAAATAAAAAGACTCAAAAGAACACAAGGACATTTTGGGAGGTGATAGATATTTTTAATACCTTGACTGTGGTGATGTCATCACAGGTGTATGCATATATCCAAACCCTGCCAGTTTGGGGACTGTGAGCTCCCTGGTTCACATTCCTTGGGGAAGAGGGTATTTTTGCCCACAACCAGCAAACGAAATTCTTGGGCTTCAGCTGGTTGGACCACTTTAGATGTAAAATCTCCAAGGGGTTGAGAGCACATGGATTAGTTTAGGGCTGGCCACATGGCCCTGGTCTGGGAGGGAGCAGAAGCTAGGAGTGGAGGTGGCTTTCTCTGACGCACCCAGGGATGTGTTGGGGAGAGTAGATGCCACCTGAAAATCCCTGTTGTTAACCTTGAAAAGGGAGAATTGTGCTGGGAATCCCCAAACAGCAAGTATCCAAAACAGCAATTTCCTTCTTTGTAGAAAAGTCAGTGGTGTGTCAAACTCAGAGATAGGCATAGGAAGGAAACCAAATGAGGATGTCAGAGATCAAGTCCGACATCTTCTTTTTACAGATAGAGAAATAAAGGGTCAAGGGTGGGACAAAAGGGACCTGATTGCACAATAGGTCATGGCAGAGCTGGATTTAAACTTGTTTTCCTGAGGCTCCTTGCAGCATTTTCCCACGATAATGCATGGGTGAGAGAGGAGGAGGAGAATGGAGAGGCTGCTTTCTCAGATTTCTTACTTTTCTCTCCTTAGAGGGTTAGGAGACCTTATGCACAGTTGCCTGTGAGGCAAGGCCACCACAGTGGTTTGTGCTTGCTGTGAAATTCGTCTTGTAGAGTCAGAGTGTAAAGAGAAGAGGAAAAGAGTAATAAAACAAACACTCCACTTAGAAAATAGACTCAACGTTTAAACAGACATTTTGCTGAAGAAGATAAACAGATGGCAAATAAACCCACAAAAAGATATTCAATACCATCAGCTATTAGGGGAATGCCAATTAAAACCACAATGAGATATTACTACACACCTATCAGAATGGCTAAAATAAAAAATAGTGAAAACATCAAATGCTGGTGAGGATGCTGAGAACCTGGATCATTCATATGTTACTGTTTGGAATGTAAAATGGTACAGCTGCTATGAGAAACAGTTTGGTGGTTTCTTAAACAACTAAACTTGCAACTACAACACAAACCAGCATATTGCATGCCTAGGTGTTTATCTCAGAGAAACAAAAACTTAATGTTCTCATAAAAATCTGCACAAATTTTCATGGCTGCTTTATTTGTCATAGTCAAGTGACTAGAATCAGCCCAGATATCCTTCAGCAGGTAAAAGTTTAAATATGCTGGTGCATCCATACCATGGAATGCTACTCAGCAAGAAAAAGAGTAAACATGATACATGCAACAACTGGTTTAATCTCCAGAGAATTATGCTAAATAAAAAAAAGCCAGTCCCCAAAGGGGACATACTGTATGATTTCATTTACATGACATTTTGAAATGACAAAATTATAGAAATGGAGAACAGATTAGTGGTTACCAGCGGTTAGGTGGCTGGAAGGAAGTATGTGAGTTTTTAAAAAGGCAGCAGGAGGGAAAATACTGGTCAGCATCTTGACTATCACCTACAGGGTGACAAAATTGTATAGCACTTAATAAACCCACCAAAAATGTGTACAAGTAAAATTGCGGGAATCTGAACAAGATTGGCATGGATTGTATCAATGTCAATATCCTGGTTGTGATGTTAATAGTATAGTTTTGCAAAATGTTATCATTGAGGGAAACTGGGCAAAGGGGACAGGGCTCTCTCTGTATTATTTTTTAAAATTACACGTGAATCTAAAATTATCTCAAAATTTTTTTTTAAAGAGCAGAGGTCATTTTCACCTTTTTGTTTACTAGGAATTTCTCATCACCCCCAAAGTCGCAAGTGCATTCACTTTGAGGACTTTGAGATAGGAAATCAGCTCTTAGTTATGGTGTTCAGAAAAGCCAGAGTAGCCTTCTCTGATAACTGTCCCTGTGCTCCCTGCAGCCAGAAGTTGGGGGATCCGCTAATGCTGAGCTTTTGCAGCCATAAGACACCTGTTGCCAATAATAAACTTATCCTGAATGGCCTCTGGGCTGCCCGGGAGGAAGAAATAAACAGCAAACATGCATTTGAAGAAACCAAAGCCTTTCATGAAAGAAAATTAGGTTAGAAAGTTGTTTTATTTTCCCGGAGTCCTTGGGAAAAAGACCCTGACATAATCACTCTTGGGTCCAGGATAAATGAACACAGAAAGTGCTTCAAGAATGCAGTGAGTCTGATGGATTTTATTGATCGGCTCTTTCTTGGGTTTCCTTGGGAAATGTTCCGGCTCCCTTGCCTCAGCCCAGCGACACAGACACGATTGTTTTCATTACAGGAGGGCATTTATTTGGAATGAAATATGAAGTGGGGTATGTTCCACTCTCACCTCGGGCCGGTGAGCTGCCTGGGCTCTGATAGACATTTCATTATTTCTAAACAAATATCACCTTCAATCAGATATTGGTTTTCTATGAAACCAGAGTGATCACGAGTGCTTTTGTCATCAGAGTAAAAGAACAATGAGCAGCCCAGGGGTCATTAATTTCTTCCTGAAAAGCAATCGTGTGTGTGTGTCTATGTGTGTCTATGTGTGATACAAAGAGCAAGGTGAAAGAGACAGACTAAAATAGCAGTCACCTTTTTATTCTGACTCTTGATGTTTCTGTTCTCTTTCTCTAGGCGGGGTCACAGCCATGCTGAGTTTGTCTTCATATCTGGGAAACAGAAATGGCAGGTAGTGCAGGGCTGGGGTGAGGTCTCGCAAGCACTGTGTTGTAGTGAGGTGGTCTGGGAGTCAGCTCACCGGTGCCTGGGATCAAATAGCTCTAAACAGACCTGCTGTGTGCCCTAAACACACACCAGCCTTCTCTGAATCTCCATTTCCTCATTGGTGACAGGAGGATGCTAGCCTAAATGGCCTCTAGGGTCCTCTGGCTTATGTGTTCTATGGCATTTAGGACAACTTATGAGATTTTCCCACATGCAGTTTCCTTTGGTGAAACCCACTAAGGATGAGAGGTGGCTTAGTCTGTAGGAACTTCAAGAGAGGCCACTGGGGTCATTCAGGCTTCTGATAGCCTCAGTCACCCACTTATATGTTTCTGCCATGTCTTAATTTTCTCCCACCGTCTTTAAACTACCTTCTCGATATTAGACAGCTGCAGCTCTGACTTTGGCTTGAATATCTCTAATGATGGGGGAGTTCTCCACCTTAGAGGCAGCCCAGTTTATTATTGGGAAGTTTTACTCTCGGAGAGTCTTTTCTTAGGTGGAACAAAGATATTTCCTCATTACTCTTCATGCTGCTCTCTGCTATCACATGGAATAAGGCTAAATTTTCTCACAAATGTCAGTGCTCAAACGCTGAAGGATTATAATCAAGACCCCCTTAGTCTGTCCATCTCTAGAATAAGGACTCCCAGCTCCTGAATCATTTATGGGATGCAGTCATGAGAGTCTTTATCATTCTTGTTTGGTTCTTTTAAACAAGTTATATAGCTAAAAATGTCCCTTCTTGTGTATATGAATTGATCATAAAGGTAATATAATATCACTATAGAAAATTTGTTTATTTGGGGATAAGAAAAAAGTCATCGCATTTCTCATTTTTAACCCAATTATTATTCATATTTTAGTATATTCTTTTCTGCCAAGTTTCTACATTTGAATGTTTTTATTTCTTTTTCCATTTAACACCATGTCAGATGGTTATAGTCTTTATAACCATCATTTTGAAAGGATGTGCACTCTTCCATCTATAAATGTATTATAATATTTTAACGAAATTCATAGTGTTGGACATTTAGATTGTTTCTGTTTTTATGATATTATAACCAATGCTGTGATGGACATTTTTGGGAATGGCTTCTTCGAGATAAATGTCTTTGAGATGCATCAGTAGCTCTGAAGATTTGAACATTTGTGGCTTGCTCCGTATGGCTCCACTGCTTTCTAGGAGGGTTACCAGGTGGCCACCGTAGGAGAGTGTAGGTGTCATTGTTTCCACACCAGCAGCCAGCACCAGGTCTGAGCTCTGATGAGAATGACTTTAGGGCTGGGCAGTGCTGGGCAGTGGAGAATGGTCAGTTCCCTGATGCTGGACCCTGAGTGTCTACCGACAGAGGCAGGGTCAGATAATGGGTAAGAGCTTGGGCTTCAGAACCTGGAAGGCCTGTGGTGAGCCCTGGCCCTGCCACTTGCCTGCTGTGGGGAATTTATGGAGACTTAGTTTTCTCATCTGTAAAAGGGAAACAACACTTATACTAATACCCACTGTTATCATGATCACCAGTGGCCTGTGTATTATTTTCCTGTGGCTGCTATAACAAATTACCATAAACTTGGTGGCTTTATACAATAGAAATCTATTCTGTCACAATTCTGGAGTCCAGAAGTCTCAAATTAGTTTTACTGAGCCAAAATCAAGGTGTCAGCAGGGCTGCATTCCCTCCAGAGGCTCTAGGGGAGAAGCCATTCCTTGCCTCTTCTACCTTCTGGTGGCTGCTGACATTCCTTGGCTGTGGCCGCATCACTCCAATTTTTGCTTCTGTGGTCACATGGCTTCTTCTCTTCTATCTGCTAAATCTCCCTTTGTTTGTTTCTTATAACGACATTTGTCATTGCACATAGGGTCCACCAAATAATCCAGGATAATCTCCCTGGCTCAAGAGACTTAACTTAATTACACCTGCAGAGACTCTTTCTAAATAAGGTTACATTATAGGTTTCATCCCATAAATGATTCAGGGATTAGGACCTGACACCTTTGGGGGTCATTGTTGGCCTGCCACATCTTCTATATTGCTAAGTCTCTGAACGTTGTCATGCCTCAGTACTTGGTCCCTGGCCCTCTTCTTCTTTTTTTTCTCACCCTTCAGGGATTCCACCCAGTGATGAGGGCCTTTGCCTTTCTGGTCATGCTCCTTGCTCGGTCTCATGACTAAATACTATCTGCATGTTGATGACTCCAGCTCAGACTTCTCTTCTTAACTCCATGTGTCTTCTCAATATCTCCACTGACAGAGGCTTAGAACATGCAAGCCTGAGTTCCAGATATTTTCCCCAGATCCTCTTCTTCTGCCACTTTCCCATCTCAGAGAGCGGCAGTTCATCCTTGCAGTAGCTCAGACGAAAGGCTGGGCACCAACCTTCACTCCTTTCTTCCTTATCCCATACCCCACCCCATCTGCAGGCTCTATATTCAAAACTGATCAGATTCTGACCCATTTTCACCACCCTACTCCCACCATCCTCAGTCCAACTTTATGTGCAGGATTTTTTTGTGGACATAAGTTTTCAAATCCTTTGGTAAATGCCAAGGAGAACAATTGCTGGATGGTATGGTAATAGTATGTTTAGTTTTGTAAGAAACAGCCAAAACTTCTTTCAAAGTGGCTATATCATTTTGCAGTCTCACCAGCAATGAAAGAGAATTCCTGTTGCTTCACATCCTCACCAGCATTTGGTGTCATCACTGTTTCAGATTTTGGCCATCATAGTGGTAGCTCATTGTCGTTTTAATTTGCATTTATTTGATGACAGATGAAATGGAGCATCTTTTCACATGCTTATTTGCCAACTGTATATATTCTTTGATGAGGTGCCTGTTAAGGTCTTTGCCCATTTTTTCAATCAAGTTGTTCATTTTCTTATTGTTGAATCTTAAGAGTTCTTTGTATATTTTGGATAACAGCCTTTTATTAGATGTGTCCTTTGTAAGTAGCTTCTCCCAGCCTTTGGCTTGTCTTATTCTCTTGACATTGTCTTTTGCAGTTCATTATATTTTTAATGTTATAAAGTGAACCACCAAAATAACTAAATATAAGGCTATATTCTCAACTACTGAGAGATAAAGGGAAAGAGAAAGATGGGTAAAAGTGTGTGATAGTTTTTGCTCATCTTTTAGAGCAGAAGTTGGCGAATGAGGGCCCCTGGGACAGATTCAACTTGCCACCTGTTCTTTTTTTTTTTTTTTACCACCTGTTTTTGTAAATAAAGTTCTGTTGGAAGATAGTCATGCTCATTCATTTGCGTATTGTCTATGATTGCTTTCAGGCTACCATAGTAGAAATGAGGAGTTGTGAAACAGACCATATGGTCTGCAAAGCCTAAAATATTTATATATCTGGCCCTTTATAAAAAAAAGTTTAGCAATTCCTGTTTTAGAGCAAGACATCAAGACATCAAAGAAGCAAGGATTAAATATTATTTGTAAAATTAATAACACAACTACTAGAAGGTTAGAACAAACTTTGAGTCTGTTCACAGTTTGTGTAAATTTCCAATTCATAAGAAGGAAACCTCATACTCAAATAAAACAAACAAGACAATCTTTGTAGGAAATAATGGGCATCAATAAAGCATTTAAAGCAACAACAAGAGGTTGAAAAAAGATCAGATATATTTATTATTTAAGTAAAACAAATAAGACAAATAGTATATAAGAGATGGATTAAAAATAAAGTAATGTAAAAATTAAGAGTTAAAGAGACTGTGGTTAAAGTGGCTAGACGTTACCTTACCTTCCTCCAGAGACCAACTAAAGTGGTAGCAAGAGAAAAGGTTAAGTATAATTGACAACATCAAAAAGAGTGGGTGACAATGTTAAAGAGCAGTGGGGAGCAGGGAGACTTCAACACATTTTTTAAAGATAGAAGAGTGATAACTAACAACACAGGATGGAGAAAGCTACAGTGTAGAGTTAAGGTGGAGAAAGATACGAATGAAGAAGACTCTCATTTGCCTTCTAGAACCCAGAGAGACTTGGGATCCTGAAACCCTGGGTAAACTGGGTGCCATAACAGGCCGAAAGTAGGGATTAATTGAACATCTACATAGTTAACCCCTGTCTCCTCTACATATCACCTGGCAGCCAGGCATCTCCCCCTTTCTCTAGGGAAACAAATTAGTGTTCTCTTTTAAATATATTGAAAGGCCTCAGAGAAAAAGGCCACTGCCACTTCTAACATTAAGGGACTCACCATTGTTTTGGCCATCTCCCTACCTAAACATCCTAAAGCAACACCCATAAGTGGATAAACCCTGCCCACATATTCAGAGCTTCTCACGACTTTATATGTCTTTACTTTAAAAAAAGAAACAATAATTCAACAAAGCATAGCCAAACATTTGAGGGAAGCCTCTGTATTAATTATCTTTTGCAAAGTAATAAACTACTCCCCAAATCTAGCAGCTTAAAATGATAGTCCTTCATATGCCACAGTTTTTGTGGGTCAGGTATTTGGGAATGGCTTGGCTGGGCGGTACTAACTTAAGATCTCTTATGAGGTACAGATGTGAAGGTAGGGTGATCCAAGATGGCTGGCTCACATGGCTGTAGGCAAGAGGCCTCATTCCTTGCTGGCTGTTGACAGGAGGCTTTGGTTCCTTAATACTTGGACATCTTTACAAGGCTGCTTGAATGTCCTCATGACATGGCAGCTGGCTCCCCCTGGATTGATTGATCTGAGAGAGAGCAAGGAGGAAGCCTTTATAACCTAATATTGGATATTATACACCATCATTATATTTTCTTCTATCATTAGAAACGAGTCACTGAGTCCAGCCCACACTAATGGGGAGGGAAACTGGGCTTCTTGAAGGAAGGAGTATCAAATAATTTGTGAATGTATTTTAAAACTACCACAGTTTTTAACTAAAAGAAGAGATAAAAATTAATAAATATCTAAAAATAATTTTAGAGAAAACTAAGTTAATACAGGCAACAAAAGAGAATAAAAAAGTTTAATGGGTGTCCTTAGAAGTATTTAAGGGAATATTGCATTTATTAAACAAACAACAAAATAAATGTTATGGAAAACAAAATTAGGAGAAATAGATATGGGGGGGTGGTTAAAGCATGATTACTAATTTCTTTTTTTTTTCTTCCCTTGTTTTTTTAGAAAAACTTATTTTTAAAAATTGAGGTGAAATTCACATAATATAATATTAACCATTTTAGAGTATACAATTCAGTGGCATTTAGTACATTTTAAATGGTGTACAACCATCACCCCCATCTAGTTCCAAAACATTTCATCATCCTCAAAGGAGACCCTATACCTATTAAACAGCCATCTCACACCTTCTCCCCCAGGCCCTGACAATCACTAATCTGCTTTCTATTTCTATGGATTGGCCTATTCTGGACATTTCATATAAATTGAATCATATAATATATGACCTTCTATGTCTGGCTTCTTTTGCTTAACATAATGTTTTTCAATTGCTGTTGTCTCTTTTTCAAATTAGTAGAAGGACTGGAAGCTAAATTAGAAGAACTCTCCAAGAAAGGAGATTATAAAGAAAAAAATAAGAGAAATATGAAATAGCAGTGTTAGGAGATTAACCCATGTGGTCTGATATCTAATATAAATTCCAGAATGGACAGAAAAATGGAGAAAAGTTTATGGAAGAAACAATATGTAAGAAAATTCATCAGAAAAAAGGGACAAAAGTATCTACAGGACCAGCATAATAAATGGCAAGAGACCAACATTAACACAAACCACTGTGATATTTCAAATCACAAGGGAGAGAGAGAAGATATTAAAGGTTTCCAGAAGAAGAGGAAAAAACAAAGTACATAAAAACAAAAAATGTAGGAGAATCAGAATGTGTAATTTTTTCCTCACACACTATCCTTAGAACCTAATCCCCATATAGATCACGACTCCATTGTCCAATTCATGTTATCTGACTTCAATACAATAAAACTTAAAAGTAAAAACAACAATAGAACCTCTCATAAATTAACCACTTGGAAATAAAAGAAAAAGTTTTCCACAAATACCTCCTGGGTCAAAGAATAAATTAAACCTGGGATTAAAGAATATCTGGAATATAAGATATGAGAATGAAAATACTAAATATTGATGCTGAGAAATACAGCTTAGAGGAAAATTTTACTCTTAAAATACTTATATAATCAATCAAGTGTAACCAGTTGGTTGAACAAACAGGATTCATTTAATTAGAAAATATCTTTATTTTTGACAGTCCCTTTAATCTACATTTTTGGGTTAGTCTTCCCCTGATACCCAATGAATACTTAAAGATACTCATTATTTTTCTAACTCTCAGGCAGTTAAAATTGTATATAACCACTTCAGTGCACAAACATAGTCTTAAGTAATTGTGTTTCTGTCGCCTCCCTTATCACACCCCCCCAGCCCAATTTGTTTTGAAGCTGAGGGAATGGAGGAGAAAGAAGAGGGTACTGGAAACTCTGACTTGACTAGCACTATCTAAGATGGCTTCACATGCTTTCTACCTGGAATGTGGTTAAAGTGAACTCTTTGCCTTAAAAGTACTTTTCTAATTTCTTAAGAGGTTCTTCTGCTGAGTCCCTGGGCTACAACTCTTGTTTCTTGAGCAAAGCATCTTCTTTGTTCACCCTCCTTGGCTCTCTCTCAGCTTCATCTGATGAAAATGTTATGACTTCTAGTGCAGTCATCTGCTCTGTTGCCACAGGCTGCTTTAATTTTTTCAGGGGTGGGTCAGTTACAGTTATCTGTGCCCCCAACTGCAGAGAACCCACAAACTTCCCTTTGACCTGTTCACTAGCTTGGGCTCAGGAGATTGCATTGTCTATGCCACCTCCTTGGAGTGGGGTCTGACTTAAAGCATAGATCTCTCCAAATAGATGTTCTTCCAAAGCGTATTCTAAGTCTCTCACTCAATTGTAATACATCTTTATTGTGGTCATCCATGTAACAGTTCTTGACCACTTTGTTTAAATATTCTTCATGGTGCTTCATCTCTCATCTCACTTTCATATTTGATAAGTAGAATGGCTTGTTTACTCACCCAAACCCTGCAATTTAGGAGCATGTTACTCAAGGAAGAATTAAAACAAATTAGTTAAGCATCCAATTTAACAACTTAGGAAAGATCAGTTAAATAAATCCAAGGAAATTAGAAAAAAAAGATATTAATGAATTAGAACACAAAAATGGTAGAGCTGATAAATTTAAGTAGTTTATGTGGGGGAACACATGATAAAATTGATAAATCTCAGTTGCACTACAGACTACATTAGAAACAATTAAGAGAAAATACCACAGATCCAAAAGAAATGAGAAAAATAAATTTTGCAAAAAATTAAGTGGAAATAATGTGAAAAGATTAGTGAAATAAGATATTTTCCAGGAATTATAAATGATCAAAATCAACTCCATAAGAGATGGAAAACCTAAATAGACTAAAAGCAATGAAGAAACTGAGAAAGTTTGTAAAAAAGAAAACCTTCTACAAAAGCATCAGATCCAGATGGTCTCGAAGGATAATTCTTTCAAATATTCAAGTAATAGATGAAATTTAAACCTTCCAGAACATAGAGAAATAAGGATGGCTTCCAAATTATTTTTATAAAATGAGTATAACACAGATACCAAATTTTGACAAAGTACAAAAATAGAAAAATTTAGAGCAATCTCCCTTAGGACAAACATGAAAAAACTGAAAAAAAAAACGACAGGAATTTCCACAGCCTATTAAAAGAATAAAATACCACCTTCAAGTCAAATTCTTCCTCCAATTCAAAGGCTTTTCAAAATTATGGAACCTATTATAATATAGTCTATTAATGTATCAAAAGGAAAAACATCAGAGGAGCAACTCAGTAGATACCAAAAGTAATTTTAACCATTCATTCTTAATTAAAATTAACTAACTAACCTCACTCAATGGGAATAGATAGTGCACTCCTCAGTGTCCCTCCCCCCCTCCCCCATTGCAAGTAGCTAAGGATTTGAGTTGCACTGTCTGGCACCCTGCTCTAAGGGAGGCTGCTTAGCCCCATGTTGGTCAGTAGACTTCTATCACAACAAAGAATAGTTTAAGGAAAGACAAATCATTTTCCTGACCACAATGATTGCTTCGAATGTGAATAGAGTCTTAGGATGGTCTAACCCAAGTAAACCCCAGGACTTTTCCCTTCTTTCCTTCCTTCCTTTCTGCCTTCTTTCCTTTCCTTTCCTCCCTCCCTCCTTTCTCTTCTTTCTCTTCTTTCTTTCTTTCTTTCTTTCTTTCTTTCTTTTCCTTTTCTTTTCTTCTTTCTTTCTTTTCTTTTCTTTCTTTCTTTTCTTTCTTTTCTTTCTTTTCTTCTTTTCTTTCTTCTCTTCTCTCTCTCTCTCTCTCTCTCTCTCTCTCTCTCTTCTTTTTCTTTTTTCTTTCTATGGTCTGCAACTGCCAGATCTAGAACTAGGCAGTTATTTTTTTCCAAGAGGAAAGCCAACCAGACAACAAAGCCTGCATGCAGAGGAGGGTAGAGCTCAGAGAGTCACAGAGAAATGACAGTGGAACCCTGACCAAATTGCACCTGAAGCTTATACTATTATCAGGCTACTTTTACACAAGCTGATAAATTCTCTTTATTGTTTAAAACAATTTGAATGAGCTTTCTATGACTTGCAACGGAAAACACTAAGTGATTCAGATTGAAATTTTCTTAGCATAATTAAAAAAGTTGAACTCAAATCAAACTAATGGTGAAAAACTAGAAGTGTTCTCGTTAAATCCAGGGCATACAAAATGAAAATAGTACCTGCAAAAGAAACAGTACCTGGGAAAAATCCTGTGTTTCTGGGAGTATGAGGTCAAGGAGAGGTAGAATAAAGATGAAGTCGAAAGGGCATGACTGCCCTGGGGACTTCGAAATAAAGAGAAAAGAGAAGACAGATACCTTGAGGTGGTTTGCACAAAATCAGCTCTAGGGTCAGAAGATCCAGCTACTGTTTCTTAGACAAATGGTTCTCAACTCAGCATGATCTTCTCTCCCAGGGGACATTGGGCAATGTTCAAAGACATCTATGGTTGTCACAATTGGGGGGAGGTGTTATTGACATCTAGTGGGTGGAGGTCAGGGATGCTCCTAAATATCTTACAATATACAGGGTCCCCTCTCACTTCCCCTGCAAGGAGCTAACCAGCAGAGACATCAGTAGTGCAGAGGTTGAGAACCCTTGCTCTCTCAGTCTCACCGGTTTAGGTCCACATTCCTCCTGTGACCTTGTGGGTGACCTCACTGTGTAGTTAGCATTGTTCTCACAGCACAAGTCAATGAGATCAGACAAGAAACAAAAATACTCCACAGAAGGAGGCCAACTGTCATTCACAAATGATATGACTACATACCTGCTGATTCTAAGCTGGCTGACTGAAAAACTGTTAGAAGCAATAGGAGAGTTAAGTGGTGGATTCCAACTTTAAATATTTAAGACCCACAGTTTTGCTCTATGCTAAAAATAGCCCATTGGAAAATATTATGGGAAACATAAAAAAGTGCAAAACCTTTGAGTATAAATTTACCCTGACCTGATCTGTATCCTTATGAAGACTTCTAACCCCCCCATTGAGAGACATACAGAAGGCTGTCTGAAATGAGAAGCCAGTCCTGTGTCATAGAGAGTAGCATGATCTCAACATAAATTGATAAATAAAATGCCAATGAAAAATTTGCAGGATTTAAAAAAATCTCATGCAATAAAACTAAAGTTTATCTTGGAAAAAATCTGCAAAAATAACTGGGAAATTCTGAGAAAAAAAGACTACTGAAGTAGGACCACTCTAATCAGATACTAAAACACCTGAAACTCAGTAATTAAATCAGTTTGATACTGGAGAAGGAGTAGGCAGGTGGATGAAAACAATAGAGAATCCATAAATAGACCCCAGTACACCAGAGAATTTGCTTTATATTAAAGGTGGAATTTCATGGGATAATTCTCTTACTATCCAGAAAAAAGAGCCTTCTCAATCCTGTCTGTGATTTACATTTCCAACAAAGGATCTATTTTCAGAATATATAAATAACTCCTACACATCAATTAGAAAATGAAAATTTAAAAAAATGGGCATAATGAACCCCCCACTTGACAAAAGAGGCTGTCTGCATGACCAATAAGCACTTGAAAAGGAGCTCAACCTTAGTAGTCAGGGAAATGTAAATTAAAACCACAGAGATGCCACTACCTATCCACCAGTGAGACTAAAATTTAAGTGACTGACAATACAAAGTGTTGGTGAAGACACGGAGTGACCGAAACTTATTCTTTGCTGGGAATGTAAACTTGTACAGCCACTCTGGAAGGCTACTTTCCAAACTGTTTGGAAAAGTAAATTTAAACATAGTGCACACACCATGACACAGATATTCCACTTCTAGATGTGTAACCAACTTAAACAACTCAAATGTCCATCAACCGTGAAAAGGTTAGAATAATTTTGTGATGTCCAGACGATGGAAGATATAGCAATGGAAATGAATGAACTCTAACCACATGTACCAAAAGAAATGTTGAGCTGAAGAGTGCATCCTGAATGACTGCATTTACAGAGTGTTAAAATACAGAAAGAACTATTCCACGATGACAGGTGTCAGGTTACCTTCGGGGAAAAGGAGGATGTTAATGGGAAAAAACATGAGGGATTGCTGGCAACGTTCTATTTTTAATTAATTAATTGATTGATTAATTGATTAATTTTTTATGGTGACATTGGTTAACAAAATCCAATAAGTTTCAGGTGTACAATTCAACAGTAAGATGCATAAAAATTTACAATGCGTGTTCATCTCCCATAGTTAGATTACTACCGGTCACCACATTTTTGACTCCCTTTATCCCATCTACCTATTTCTCCGCACCCTCTCCAACATTTGTTATTACTTGTCCTGTTGATTATAGCTATTCTAACAGGTGTGAGATGGTATCTCATTGTGGTTTTGATTTGCATTTTCCTAATAGCTGGTGATGTTGAGCATCTTTTCATATATTTGTTGGCCATTTGTATGTCCTCTAGAGAGAAGTGTTTGTTCAGGTCCTCTGCCCACTTTTCGATTGGATTGTTTGGTTTTTGTTTTTACTGAGTTGTGTGAGTTCTTTGTATATTTTGGATATTAGGCCCTTATTGGAGGCATTACTTGCAAATATATTTTCCCATTCGGATGGTTGTCTCTTTACCTTGTTGACGGTTTCTTTTGCTGAGCAGAAGCTTTTTAGTAGTCCCATTCATTTATTTTTGCTTTTACTTCCCTTGCTTTTGAGGTCAAATTCATAAAACCCTCTTTAAGTCCAAGGTCCTTGAGTTTGGTTCCTATGTTTTCTTCTACGCATTTTATTGTTTCAGGTCTTATATTCAGGTTCTTAATCCATTTTGAGTTAATTTTGGTGTGTGGTGATAGACAACAGTCTAGTTTCATTCTTTTGTAGGTGGCTTTCCAGTATTCCCAGCACTATTTATTGAAGAGGCTTTCCTTTCTCTACTGTATGTTTTGGCTCTTTTGTCAAAAATTATTTGCCCATATAAATATGAATTTATTTCTGGACTCTTAATTCTGTTCCACTGATCCATGTGTCTGTTTTTCTGCCAATACCATGCGTTTTGATTACTGTTGCTTTGTAGCATAATTTGAAGTTGGGCAGAGTGATATCTCTAGCTTTGTTCTTTTTTCTCAGGATAGCTTTGGCAATTCGGGGTCTTTTGTGCTTCCATACAAATCTGATGATTTTTTTTGTTCCATCTCTTTAAAATCTGCCCATGGGATTTTGATAGAGATTGCATTAAATCTATATAATGCTTTAGGTAATATAGTCATTTTAACTATGTTGATTATTCCAATTCAAGAACACAAAATATCTTTCCATTTCTTTATATCTTCAATTTCTTTTAATAAGGTCTTATAGTTTTCATTATATAGTTCCTTCACATATTTCATTAAATTTATTCCTAGGTATTTTATTCTTTTTGTTGCAATTGCAAAAGGAATTATTGTTTCCACTTCTTTTTCTGACACTTCATTATTAGAGTATAGGAATGCTATGGGTTTTTAAACATTGATTTTGTATCCAGAAACTTTACTGTATTTGCTTATTGTTTCCAACAGTGTTCTTGTTGAGTCTTTTCAGGGTTTTCTATATAGAGAATCAGGTCATCTGCAAATAGTGACAGTCTGACTTCTTTGTTTTTTTTTTT